>NW_023662205.1:10000-17500 GCF_015228065.2 Penaeus monodon | reverse complement strand
CACAAAACAACATCACCACACACACACACTCACACACACCCACCCACCACACACAACACACCCACACACACAAATACCCACATTACATACTCGTAGTACTCACACACACAAACAAAACCACACACACACACACACAAACAGATATAACATGTAGATATACACACTTATTATTATATACTATGATATATAGTAGAGATATATATAGAGATATATATAGTATATATAGAGATATATATAATGCATGTGTTACGCACTCACACACACACACACACCCACACACTCACACACCCCCAACACACACACTCACCAACACCCACACACACAACACACACACTCACAGACACACACACACTCACACCACATCACACACACGCACGCTCACACACACGCACGCTCACACACACGCACGCGCACAACACACGCACGCACACATACACGCACGCACACACACACACACCACACACACACACACACACAGACACACACACACACACATCACACACACACACACACGCACGCACCACGCACACACACACACTGTATGCATATATATATTAAACTTATTCCTATATGCGATTTATGTTACAATATATGCACTGTTTATACGAAAAAATGAGTGTAGTCAGACATTAACCTTCCTTTTTCCCATTGAATTATTTGACGACTGACGACAAATTGACAGATGCCAACGGACCAAATTTACAGATGCCAACGATAAATCATTGGATAACCTGACATGCTGATGATGATGATGCAACGGACCATTCCGACAGACACTATTGCCCTGACAAATCATCACCAAGCTCAAAAAGAAATGGACATAAAATGTTCATTGTCAGAAAAGGATTTATAAATACAGCGAAACGATTAATATTTTGTAGATGTTGATTTTGTAGATAGACAAATACCACTAAAAAGTAAAGATAATAAATGTGATATATATAATGTCACTATAATAGATTCAAATAAGTTCCATCACAGATAAACATGGTGTCATTTTTAGGAACAATGTTCACTAATTGCCAGGAATTGTAAATCGCCCTGCAATTTGTAAAAATTACATCTATTAAGTATTACAAACTGGTCGTTGTAACGCACAGGCTTCCTTGGCGACCCTCTTTGTTCCTAAGTATGTGGTACGATTGGGACGGTGGTTTGAGTTCCTTGCATTGTCGCAGATGCACTCTCTGCAAAACTGCAGGTTGCGTCTGGAGCTGTCAAGGTGTGAGTGGGAAAAAGACAGGTACTCGTGCATCTGGGGTAAAAACCTCCTGCATGCTGTCACTTAATGTCATGCGACCCTGCATGTATTCCTTAGAACTCGAAAACCTCTGCAAGGGGAGGGACGAGAGTGTTAGAGAGGCCCAGCATGATACCCTTTATCCCTGTCAAACCCTTCCCTTGCCGTACGCATTAATAATCTTCGATTTTGAAAGTTTTATATAACCTTGTCCTTGTTATTCCTCATGGAAGGACCAGGTCGTACATGCGAGAGTCATCTGGCGACAAACAGGACGGCTGCAGGGATCATCCTGGCAAATATAGGAAATAGTGAACATCATTAAATATACAAATGAATTTTTTGTACATACGATATAATTATATATATATATATTATATATATACTATATATAATACTATATATTCTTATATATATATATATATATATATATGTATATATATAATATATATATATAATATATATATATATCTTATATATGTAGGCAAATTAAAGTTTATTTGGTCAGTATGAATGACAAAGTAAAAGTATTGAGAAAAAATGCGACAGGGATGGTGATTAGGAAACAGAGGAGAGGCAAACGAAGACAAGAGGTTTTCTGATGCGACCAATTATCAAAGATATTTGGGGCTGTCGATGGTATAAGTGGAAAGAAAAGCGTAGATCGCGTTAGTGGCGAAGGATGTGGAGAGGTCCACGGCTGCAAACACATGAGCAAACCGTTATTGATGATGATATATATATGTATATATATATATATATGTTATATAATATATCTATATCTATATTATCTATATATATATATATATATTATATATATACATAATATATATAATATATATATATATAATATATATATATAGAATATATTATATAAATATCTATATATATTATTATAGATATATAATATATATATATATGGCGGTGGCCGAATGGTTTAGAGCGTTCGGACCAAGACTGTCACGACTGGCAATCTGGTTGCGGGTTCGAGTCACCGACCGCCGCGTTGTTCCCTTAGGCAAGGAACTTCACATCGATTGCCTGCCTAGCCACTGGGGAACCAAGTCAGCCCAAGTCAGTGCCGGGTAAATAGAGATGAGTGACTCGGAAAAAAAAAAAAAAAAAAACACCGGGCGGAAGGCAATGGCACAACCACCGCTCTCTAAATTGCCAAGACAAACAGGAAGCCCATGACGTCAAGCCGCGGTGGCGAATGGTTGAGCGTGGACTCAAAAACTGTCACGGACGGTATAATCTGAGTTCGAGGGGTTCGAGTCACCGACCGCCGCGTTGTTTCCCTTGGGCAAGGAACTTCACCTCGACTGGCCTACCTAGCCACTGGGTGGCCAAGCCAGCCAAGTCAGTGCTGGTCCCAATGCCCGATAAAATAAGAGAGAATGATTAACCTAAAAATGTAAACACGGCACTCTCCGTGGAAAGGAACTGGGGACCCTACCACGTACTCACTCCAAGAGCATCCACAACGTGAAAACTGCAATTGAGTATCATGCTGTTGACCCGGCGGCTCAGACATGAACCTACCGTTAATGAGATGATATATAATAATATATACGTATATGTATAATTATATATATATATATATATATATATAATATATATATATATATATATTCTTCTTCTTTAACCCGGTAGGTTTATGTCTGCAGCTGCGCCGTGGTCACCAGCATGATACATTAATTGTAGATAGTTTTCAATGTTGTGAGATCTGGAGTGTAGTACGTGGTAGGGTACCCAGTTCCTTACCACGGAGAGTGACGTTGTTACCTTTTTAGGGTAATCATCCCTCAAGTATTTACCGGGCTGGGACAAGCACTTGATTGGGCTGGCTTCGGCCACCCAGTGGCCTAGGTAGGCAATCGAGGTGAAGTTCCTTGCCCAGGGAACAACGCGCCGGCCGGTGACTGAACCTCGAACTCAGCTTGTTCGTCGTGCCAGGTCTTGAGTCCGATGCTATAACCACTCGGCAACGCCCCGCCTTATATATATATATATATATAATATATATATAGTATATTATATATATCGAATATATATATATATATATATATGCACGGCAAAACACTCTTCGTGTTGTACTATGGTAGAAAAAAAATCCAATGCCCAAAAACAGTTTAGTGAAAATGAGACTATAGTTTCAAAATCCTCTGGATTCCATCTCAGGTCTGAAGAGGAAAGGGAGAGAAGGGGTATAAAAGAGAGAGAAGGAGGAAGCAAAACGGTAATACGAGGCAGGTGAGGACAGACGAAAGGAAGCGAAGGGAGGTAGGTAGGTCGGAGAATGAAACATTTTTTTTGTAACAATAGAGATATAGATATATATATATATCTATCTATATTATAGATATAATAGTATATACACACACACACACACACATATATATAGTTGTTGCTGTGGGTGTGTTGTGTGTGTGTGTGTGTGTGTGTGTGTGTTCCTTGTGTGTGTGTGTGTGTGTGTGTGTGTGTTGTGTGTGTGTATGTGGTGTGCTGTGTGCTTGGTGTGTAGTGTGTATGTTGTATCTATATATATATATATATATATATATAATATATTTATATATTATATATGATATATATAGAATGGTTAAAAACACTCTTCCGTATTGATACTATGGTTAGAAAAAATACAATGAAAATTAACCATATTTATTAAAAATGAGACTATAAATTCGAACTTCTCCTGGATTCCATCTTCAGGCCTTGGAAGAGGAAAGGGAGAGAAGGGGCGTCTTATAAAAGAGCGGAAAGAAGGGGCAACCCGGGTAACAGGGGCAGGTGAGGTCAGGACGAACGGAAGTGAAGGGAGGTCAGGTCAGGTCGGAGGATCGGGCGCGACTAGAGGGGTGGCCGGCAGCAAGGGAGAAGGCGGAGGATGTGGGAAGCGAGACTATCGGCAGGAGAAATGCCGCTTGGTTCAAGTTTGAAACTTAGGCAGTGGGTTTAGACATCAGCGGAGGAAGACAATTCGCGTGCGCGTCCAGTCAAATATAATGCCCGGGGGCCCACTGATGGCAAAAGGAGGGTGTTGTGTTGTGTTCCCCTGGAAAAGCGTACTTATGTGAGACAGACGTGATATGGCTTACACAGGAGCCACAAAGCAAGGTGCCCACTTTTGAGAGAAAGGGAGGACTGTGTGGACCAGGTGTGGCGGAGAGGTTCACCTGGCGAAAGATCAAACTGCAGTTGAGAGGGACTGATAGAGGGCGACGGACGAGAGTAGATCTCCTCAGTGTAGGGTAGGCTGAGGGCGGAAGGTGATGTGTCCTTTAGGAGAGGAGTCGTGTAGAGGTACGCCGTATCCGGGATAAACGCGACGTCGAGTACATGCGAGGGTAGCTCAGTTTCGAGAATGAACGACGCAGGAAGTCAATTTCTCCATCCAGGTATTGAGGTCCCAGATGCGGAGGAAAACAGCGAGGTGGCAAACACCTTTCTTTACATGGAGAGGATGGTATGAGAAGTTGGGTACATACCACTATGCATAGCCTTCATGTATATGGAGGAGAAATGGGTCAGCAGACGCGATGAACCAGGGTTGGCTAAGAGAGGGAGCTCGTGTCAAACTTGACCTCCCATTCCATCTTGAAACGGATGGGAGGGATGAGAGAGTTCATCTGAGTCAGGAAATCCGAGAAAAAGGGCAGGGTTCATGAGGCAGAGAGCAAAGACGTCGTCGAACTACCACAGCACCAACCGACGGTAAGAAGAGAGATAGACGGAAGGGAGATGCTCTGACTCAAAGAATTCAATATTATATATATATATATTTATATATATAAAATATATATATATATATATTATAATATTACAAACACCCTACACACATACGCCACGCACACCACACCACACACACAACACACACACAAACACATACACAAATACGCAACCCACACACACACACACAACACACACACCACACACACACACACATCACACACACACACACACACACACATTATATAGATATTATATATATATATATATATATATATTATATGATATTATATAATAAATGGAATTCTTGGGAGTCAGGAGCATCTCCCTTCCATCTCTCTGCTTCCGCTTATATTATATAGTATAAGATTATATATTATATATAGATATATATATAATAATATATATATATATAATATATATATATATAATATATATTTATATATCTATATATAGATTATATATATAATATATATATATATATATATACTATATTATATATATATATATATATACGCAGACACACACACTCTCACACACAAACATACATATATACAAACATAAAATACATACACACACACACACACACACACATATATATGTACATCTCTATCTCTCTCTCTTCTTAAACATATAATATATATATAATATATATATATATTATTATATATTATATATATATTATATAATATATTATATACTATATGCGTGTGGTGTTGTGTGTGTGTGTGTGTGTGTGTGTGTGGTGTGTGTTGGTGTGTGTGTGTGTGTGTGTGTGTGTGTGTGTGTGTGTTGTGTTGTGTGTGTGTAGATTATATGTATTTTTTCTTTTTTCAACCAGCCATTTTTCCACTCCAGGAAATCGGCTCTCTCAATTCATTATTGAGAGGATATGTGGCAGTTTCACCCTTCCTGATGGGATGCCCTTCCCTAATCAACCGCGGTTCGGCGTTTAACACCTATGCCACGGCGGCGATTTCCCTACGGACACCTGCGTTTGACTTCTCAAGGCGATATGTCGTTTCCTCGTCGTGAGATCGGGTCGAGCGAGCAGTGAGAGCGCGGCATTTTATGACTGCGCGACGGGGAATTGAACCGGGTTGTCATGTAGGGGAACTCTCTCGCTCCTTTCGCCGTGGCATATGTGTCTAAATGCCTCGACAACAAGCCCACGGTTTGTTCTTAGGAAGGCCGCCTAATCAGACAAGGGTCCAGACTGCCCAAATAATCTCTCAAATATAAATGAGAGAGGTGATTCATGTTTTCCTTGACTGCCGACAAAGAGTCCAAGTGGTTAAGCACTGGACTCCAGACCTCTGGTCCCCAAGTTCAATTCCCGTCGCGGCAGTCAGAAAATACTGCGCTGTGCTGCTGGCTTGAGCCCAAGAAAACGACATATCGCCTTGAGAAGTCAAACGCATGTGAGCATAGCGGAAAGTCACCGCCATGGCCCCCCAAACCACGGTTGATTAGGGAATGGCATCCAATCCAATCAGGCAAGGGTGGGACTGCCATAGAACCGTCAGTGAGAATTGGAGACTTGAAGAGAGGCCTATGCCTCCCGTGGAATGAATGGGCTTTGGGAAAGAAAAAAAAAAAAAAAAACCCCCCCAAAAAAAAAAAACAAAAAAAAAAAAAAATATATATATTATTGTAGAGATATATATATATATGAATATATATATATATACTATATATATGTATATATGTATATATATATATACTAATATATATTATATATATATGCATTATGCGGTGTATAGTATATTATAATATTATATATGTAGTAAATAATAAATAACATATACATCACATATATGCATTATATATGTATATATATACCACGTTTATTTCTGGCCTAGGCGGTGTTTGCTTGCTTGAGTGTCAGATTGATCGGCTGTGACAAGGGGGGGGATGAGTTCACTGGTCTTTGCCTCAAGGGAGGAAGGTAGGTCAACCTGGAAGGTCATTTGGTTAAGAACTAGGCTCAGGAGTGGAAGGTGTGCGAAGTGGTGCTTACTGTGATAAGGTAGACATCAGGAGGGATGCGACAGGAAGGACAGATGTGTGGAGCACCACACTTCCAGACATGTTATAGGTCGTTACACCTTCTGGATTTGCTTATGATCCGATCGGCATGTACAAGGTTGTCTCAAGCCGTCTGCAACATCTGTAATGCTCTAAGGCAGAAGATTACTTGTGACCAAGGCTCTTGTTTTGTCACGCTATGAGGCACGACACTGAGATTTGCCCATGAAACTCGACTGCTGGATCTCCAAGTGGCGGAGGCGCAGTCTATGGCCATTTCTGTTGTTATTTCGCAACCATGCCAAACGGCATGGCCAGTCTCTCAGTTGGTGGTAGGGTGGTTGTGGGGTCAAGGAGTCAAGAAGGATAGGTATATGATCAGCTGGTGAAAGTTATAATGATAGTGTACAGGAATGTTAGTAATGGTAGTTAATAGGGGTTCTCCACCGGAGCCCTTATTCTGGAAGTTAGGAGTAAGACGCATGTTGCTGGTATGGTAA
>NW_023662204.1:0-16474 GCF_015228065.2 Penaeus monodon | reverse complement strand
TTTGGGGGGGGGGATAATCTCATTTAAAAACGGGTCTCACAAGCCCCAAAACCCAAATTTTCACAGGTCCACCAAACAGTGCTGGCAGTCATTTTAAGGTCCCGTGTTACTTTGCCCTTTTTGTAAAAGGAAAAAAAAAAAGGGGCCAAAACACATCCTGCCCTTTTTAAAAAAACTGAGATGACATTGGCTTTTTTCAGCAGCAGTATTCTCACTGTGAATGGCAGGAAATAAATTGTTTGCGAAATTTGCAGACGCTTTTGGGTTTTTTTTTTTTTTTCCCGGCCCTCTAAAAGGAGATGCTATCTTGGTCCCCATGACGAACAAAGGGGAAGATGCCAATACCCACTAGTAGTTTAGAGGGGGGACTTTTAGATGAAGTCTGTTTGGGCGCTTTGGTGCTTTTGTGTGCTGGTAAAGTGCCATCTCGCCCAAGCCGCAAAAAATAAAATAGGGGGGGTAGACAAATTTGTCGCAACCCTGTTTTCCCCTTTTCTTCTGCCCCCTGTTATCAGTTTCTTGTTATTCCCAACTTCCCCTTGTTTTTTTGTTTTTTAAAATTTTTTTTTAATTTCCCTCGTCTTGTGTTCGCTCTCTTTTTCTCTCCTTTTTAAAAACGCTTCCAAGAAACACAGCTTGCATGGTAAACTGAGATATAATGGGGAAACATGCCTGGGGGTTTGAAACTCTCACCCGGGGGTTCACAATCTAACCCCAATTATTTGGCCATGTAGCAAGGGTTTTCGTTTTAAAATTAAAATTAGTTATGTCAACAAAACATACTAATATGTTGTGTTTTTTGCCAGATTTCCTATAGCTATTATTTAGAAACAATATACACTTTGGGGTCGCAGCACTACATTTAAGTATTTTTAAAAATGCGTGTCTTTAACTTTTCTTTGCCTTGTTGCCCGTTTTATTGCGCCCCCTTGCATTGTGTCTTTTATTCGCAAAGCCGAAAACAGTATTTAATCCATGGTGCCATCTGTTGGGGCCCCCCAATCGCAACCCTGTATGCCCCCTTCTCTACTTTTTCTCCATAAAACCCGACCTGTCCTGCTGCTACTTTGCACACCTTTCCGCTTCTCGCAACAAAATGCATTAAGGGCGCTTGGAAATCATAAAGCAAAGCAGGACCCCCAGACCCAAAGCCCGCATCAATGGCCCCCCCAAGAATGAAGAACAGAGAAAAGAAGTCTGCGAGTAAAAAACATACCCGGGTTTTTTCCTCTTGGAGCATTTCTCCAAAATTAATTCAATGTAAAGATTTTAAAAATTTTTTCCCACTAAAAAATCTGTGGAAAGAAAAGAAATATTTTTCTCTGATATTGTTTTCAAAAAAAAAAAAAAAAATTGTTGTTTAAGCTGAAAATTTTCTTAATATTAGCCGAGGGGGCTTAAAAAAAGGAGAGTTGCACACCCAAGGATTAAAAAAACACGGAAAAAAAAAATAAAAAAAAAAAAAAAGTTTTCCTCGGGTTATTAATATGTTGCTTTGGGGCCAAATTTTGGAAAAATCCCTCCTTCAGAAGTTTCAAATAAAACAAAATAAATAAAAAAGGAAACCCTTTCAAACAAACAGACACTGTCCCAAAAAGGGGGATCAGAAAAGCCAAAGGTTTTTAAAGTACAGAGAAATCGCATTTTGGGTTTTTGGGGGCTCTTGGGATGTAGTCAAAGATTAAAATAAAGTGATTTTGGGGTTTGGGGGGTTTTTTTTGTTGCATGAAAATATCAAAAGATCCTCTTTATCGTCAGATAACAAAATACTGTAGTTCCTGCAATTTTCAGCCCTCGCAACACCTCCAGACTGGAGTCAAAACCCGTTTTAAATCAATAGAGTGCTCACGAAGTGCCACGGTGAGATACCGAGCTTTTTGGCAGTCAAGAGAGAAGCCCAACTCTTTTGGGGGAATTTAATTTTGGGGTAAAAGAAGGGAAAAAAAGGGGAACAATACGAAAGAAGAAATGCACTGTATGTAGATTCGTATTTTAAATTTTTCCCCTTGTTCAGTGTGCTTTTTTCATTCGTCACCCTGTTTCAGTATATGGGGTCAGGTTTTAAAAAACAATGATGCACCAACGAACTGCGAACTTAATTATTTCACCTCAATGCAGAACAACAAAAGCAGGGGGGCAACGGAAACTATGAATATGCTTGAAACAAAAAAACCATCTGCGGCCAATTGCTGAAAATGCCCCCACTGAGGGGAAAGGGGTGTAACCTCCACCAGCCACTCACTTTATTTTTGTTCAAGTGGGGAAAAGAATGATTTGTGGGTTTTTAAATTTTTTTATCATGCTTTTTTTTTTTTTTGGCGCCTTTTCACCCGCATTGACTTGAATTAAAAAGACAAAAACAGAGAATGAACAGATCAGATATTTTTTGCCGGAGACTAGAATTGATTTTGTGTTTTCGCCTGCGAAAGCAAAAGGGAGAAAAGGCAAAAGAAAAATGGTGATGGGGAAACAGGAAAAGGAAACGGAGCGCGGGGAGATCGAATATAAAATGACAGGGCGTAAAAAGGCTTTTTGTGTGATGTGAGCAAGGTTAAAGTAGAGAAAAAAAATGAGAAAAAATGGAGGGACAGCAAAGATAGAGAAGGTAGGGGAAAGAAAGGAAAAAAAGAAGCAAACCACACGCAGCCACACAAGAACAAAGAAGCAGAAAGGATATGACCAGACCAAAACGTAATTACATACGTCCCCCAACATATCTTTATTAACAAGGATCACTGCGGTGAAAGGTAAAGCTGAATTTAAGGGAAAATTTTAGTTTGCTCAGCGATTTTTTGGGTTTTTAGCCCCATTTTTTAAACCCGAACAGAAAACAAGAAGCCAAGCAACATAAAAATCGTTAACAATTTATTTTAGACAGAGGGGATAGTGTGGGGGTTTTGGGGAAATGATGCAGTGGGTGGTCATCAGGCGCGGTTTGGGGGAGCAAGAATCCAAAGACGGACGGAACAAGACTCCTGGTAGTTTACTGCAGAGTTACCATGATGGATGATTTCTTTCCAACTTTTTTGAAAAGGAGCCAGGGTTGCCCCTTTAGCAGAGAGATGGGTTGAGCCGACCTTCCCCCACTGACAGCGCGGGAGGGAAGGTTGGGTAGGGGAATAGCAAATGTAAAATACGGAGAGTGTTGTGGCTGTCATCGCTTTTGGTTTTTCATCATTTTTTTATTCCCATTTGCTTTTTACTTTTTAAGTTTTGAACAAACAAAAAGCGACTCAAACAAAAAATACGCCGGGGTTGAATCCCACTGAATCCCCATCCATTCTCATACAGTATTTCTTTGGGATTTTTTTCAGCTTTTCATCCACATGATGCACCTCAACCTTAAAAAAAAGTTTTTCCCATTGCGTCCCTTTTAGTTTCTCTGTAGTCAACACCCCCCACGGGTTTTCCCGCCACGTGAGGTGAACCTTCATTCAGGGAGTGTTTGCCCTGATGGATTGGCCGTTACATGGGGGAGCTTAACAAGCACTTTTATTGGAATAATATCATCACAGATGTTCATGGCCCGACATTCAGTGCTCCAGGTTTTACTGACGGCAATGAGGGTGCCCTAGTGGGCTGTCTGCCAGGGGGGGGTTCAAGGTCCGTATGCTCATGTTTTACATAAGAAATGATAATGCAGCTATTTTCGGTTTACAACAACCCCCCGGCATTTTGCTTTTTAGTAAATGCTGGCCACTGTTGAGTCCATGATGGGCCTGTGGCTGTCCTAAAAAGGCAGGCGGCCTTATTTAATATGTTAGCATCTGTGATTTGTAAAGATGTCTGTGAGGGGGCGAAATGTAAAAGCCCAAAAACCCCTATAAATTTCTTTGCATTTGGTAACCCAGACTCCCCCGTTTTTGTGTACTTTTTTGGGGGAAATTTTATGAACGCTCAGGGCTTGTACCCTCTTAGGGGAAATAAAATTTTACCCTGCAGAGGGCGGGCAATTTCAAAGAAAAAGGAATTGCAGAACATTTTTTGAACCTAAAAGATCTTACATGAAGTCGGGGTTTTTTTATATTTTTTGGCTCCGGTTTTGGGGGTTTGGGAGAATCTGAGATTGGGTTAATGGAGATTTTTTGTCATGTTGTTTGGGTTTCCACACGGGGAAACCTAAGAAAACCGGGAGCCTGCCCCTGGTGCATTATAGTTGAAGGGCAGAAGGCAGGTTGCCGTCTAGGACTAGCCAAACATCATTTGGGAACACCCTTTTCACATTTTTTAATTAGATAATATGTCTTTGGTGTTGGGGAAAGGTAAATCATATCAGCGGGGTTGGACCAGGCCCTTTTTGGTAATGTGACATTTCAAGTGCTGGCCACGTTCTGCCCTATAATAATAATAATATACCCAAGCCCAAGAATATTATTTATTTTATTGGCTGGCAGTCGGTTCATTTCCAAAAAAGTTTAAGATCAATACCAGCATGGAGCTTTTTTGAGTTTGGCAGAGACGAATGAATCATTTTTTTGGAAGCACAAGAAGTCTCAAGTCCCCAAGCCCAAAAGCAAAATCAAGTAACAAGCCTATGTCGAGCCCACCTAAATTTTTTGTTAGTTTAAACAATGCATCATGCTGATTTTGATGCTTTTGCAAAAGCGATTCGTGGGGGTTTAAACTAAAAACAGGGGTTAAACCAGTTTTCCTGGGGGCCGCTGGGCCGGTTGGGGGAGGCGGGCCCCATCAGGTTTCCACAAGAAAAAATTTTCCCCATTCATCACCAACCTTTTCTTCACGCGGCTTGACAAAGACATGTTTGGGGCGGTAATTATGGTTCAATTTTGGCACGTGCTTTGACGTTTAAAATAAAGCCTTTAGCCGGGGACATAAACGGTTTTCCCCCGTTCTTTTTTTTGGGAAACCGCGCGGATAAAAGCCGGAAATGACCCTTTGCGTTGCGGTCTTTTTTTTTGACTATTTACATCATATAGAAAAATAAAAGGGGTCATTGTAAGGCAACGCGAATACAAGCAAAAGCGGAGGAAAAAAAAAAAAAAAAACAAAGGACCCAAAAATAACGGGCGCCTTAAATTGGCGGGTTTCCCGGGATGTATTGCCGAGGAAGGTGCCTATGTGCTGCAGACTAATTGGTGCTTAGCCCTTTCTTTTTTTTTAAGGTTGTGAACGAGGTGCTGGGGCAAGTCCGCGTGTGCCCAAAAAACGAGGCAGAGCCAGTCACGGAAGAAAACCCACGGTAACGTGCGTATTTTCATTGAAAAATTTTTCTTGCTCATCAAGCCCGGCCGATGTCCCCCCCCCGGGCCATATACCCCACCGTTTGGGCATTTTCGTTCAGCCCCGCACCCACACTGAAAAGCCATACTTTTAAACCGCGGCCGCAAACATTACACTTAATTTAAGGGGGGGGGGCAAAATTTCCTGGGGCCGCAATTGGCCTTTGAGACCCCTACTAAATTGCAATCAAAAAAATTGATGACATAATGAAGTGGTCAATTCATTGGTGTTTATTTTTAAAGTCCTTTTGATTTGTCAAGTCATGTTAAACCATCTGATTAAGGCTTTTCGTTTGTCTTTGGGTTTGACTTGACCTTTTTCGATTAAAACGGGTTTTTTGGGCCCAAAAATCCAACACAATATCGTGCACTTTATTTTTAGATTGCGAGCATAATATTTTTCCCAAATTTTTTAAAACCCATATTCGTACACAGCTCAAAAAGACGTTATGGTGGTGTTTTTTCATTCCCCCTTGTTTTTTTCTTATTCATGCAAATTGAATATTTGCCGTACGTATGTTTTTTTTTCTGCCCGTCTATAAATAAATCAGTTTCCGGGAAAAAAGTGACATGAAAAAAAGGAACAAAACAAGGAGAGAAGCGTATTGTTAAGTAATTGGCTGGAAGGTGGGGGGAACTGAAACCCCGCCCCCAAAACACACACACAAACCAACTTCACAAAGCCATCATTCAGCAACCTGCAGGTTTTCGAACCCGCTCCCAACTTTGAATCTGTGCTAGTAAATTGCGGAAATCTCCCTCCCCACCACTCGTTTAATAAACTGTTGATTGATTCTTGCTCTTGGCCTGTGTTTGACTTGGGGCGCGTAATGTCACCATCAAGTTTTAGTTGTACGTTCAATGTTTTGCTTTTTTTCCCTCAAAAACCAAAAATTCCTCGGTGCCATCACATTATTTCCCCTTAGGGGGCATGTTTCAACAAGGGGGGGTTTTCCACAGACGTCCCTGTTTTTTTCTGTCATTAAATTTTAAAAACACACACACTACGAGAAGGGGTTTTGCTATCTTTAAAAATTTTTTTTTTACTCCCCGAAAAAGGCCCCTAGTATTTCAATGTCAAATGTTGCACAATTAACTATTGTAAGCACAAGGCCATATAAGACACCCAAAAAACACACACTCACACTACTTTTTTCAAATCACCCCAAAAATGTATTTTAATTTTTGAAAAAACATGATTTTGGGCCCCAGAGACAGATCTCCGGGAACTTTTTGGGTTTATACTTTTTACGTTTTTGACAAAACAGAGAGAAAAGGAATGAAAAAAGAGAGCCCCAGAAAATTTTAAAAACATGTTTGACATGAAGATTTCCAGAACCAAAAAAATGTTTCAACCTTTTGGACATCCATGCCGACAACCAAAAAAGATAGGGTTTATGGTTTTAAAATAAGAGCATCAGGGGCCCGCAACCGCAAAAAGGAATCCATTAAAGCAAAATTCATGGGAAAAAAGACACTCAAATTTATTAAAAACTTGTAAGAGGTTTTCAGAAACGTTAAAACAATTTGCCCCCTTTAAGGCAAAGCAGTACAATCTTCACAGTTTCTGGCAATTGTTTTTGTTGGATGTCTGCTTTCCCCGGACCCAGGACCAAGGGGTTTATTCCTCCCCTTTTTGTAGATTAGAAAATAAAAATTTTTGGACCGTTGAAAGGGCAGCACATTTTTTGGGTGGGTAGGGCAAAAGATTTTCTCGACAAATGGCTAAATTCTGCTGTGTGCATAAGAAGAAATTTTTAAAAAGAAATCCTAATGGTTTTTTAAACTGGAATGTGCCACCGCGAAAACTTTTCCTCAAAAAATTTAAAAAATTTGGCCCTTTTAGCTGGTGCCCTAAACATTTTTTTAAAAAAGGGGCAGGGTTTAAAATAAAAAAATTCCACTGTTTTAAAAATTTCATGCCCTTTTCATTTAAATCAAAAATCAACAAAAATGACGAATCTGGACTATCTTTTTGGAAAAAAAGATGGAGATTTTCCATCTAAGAGGTAGGAGCCTCATTGCTATTTTATTGTGCTGTTTTGATGGGCAAAAGCTGTAAAACCCGTTTTAAAAATATAACAATCTGCAGTAGCCCCGGGACATTGGTAACAAAAAACAATGATTTTTTCTAAAAATTCAGCGGGTCCATTTAAATGAAAAGGGAATCATTTTCTAATGAGTGTTTATTCCCCCCCCGCAAAGAGATGTGAAGAAAATTAAAATTATGTGGTTGCCAACTTCGGCTTGAATTGATCCAGCCTAATGCATTTAGGTAAAATCTTTGAAAAAGTGTTTTGACCCAAACGCAGAGCAGGGAAAGCTAAAAATGGATAAAAGCTTTTTTTAATGGCAAAATGAGATGTTTATAGTGCATGCTGCGCAGCTCCGGTTTAGGCAACTAAAACAAAACCCACGGGTTTTTTGGAAAATCTCCCAAAAACAGTAAAAGCCTAGTGTAAAGGGTTTGTTTGCTCTTTTACGCCGCTTCAGTATCAGCTTATGTGCTTTTTTCACTGTTTTTTTGTTCAGATTTGGGGGTGCCACCCGAAATTTAAATTTAATTGGAAGGTTGTGGGTGTTTGCGGAGCACAGTGAGAAAAGATGCAACGGACCGAACATATAAATAAAAAACCCCACAAACTCAAAACCCCCAAAACCCTCAAACAAAAAAAGGCAAGGATTTATGGAACTGTTGTTATTGGGGGGGGTCATGAAAGAGCTAGTGTTAAAACTGCCTGAAGGTAAACTCAAGGGGTATAAACCCGGCTGTCATAAAAGAGCCTTGTGAAATTGGAAAATATGGGGTGAATGCTGCACTCTCTGACAGCAGTGTGGTAAACACTTTTACATGGAAAGGCAGAATGGTTGCCAAAGAATGAAAAAAAAAAAGAGGGTTTGGGGAATTCAAACTCATTTACTTTTCCTGCCCCAGGCAGCCAATCATGCACGGTGGGGGGGTGTGAGTACCCGATTTCGGTTTTTAAAGGTTTTTGGAAAAAACTATTTTCCCCTCTAAATCTGAAAAGGGGTGGGGGGAAGCTTTCCACCATCCCACAGTCTTTTGTTGGGGGTATATTGGTGTTTTAAAAGGAACCCGGGTTTCACAATTTTACATTTGGGTGCACAGACTTTTTGGATTTCACAATGGCAACCTTCTTAACCCCTTTTTTTTATGTACTCAGTACAAAACATTAAAATTTTTGGGGACAAGTCTAGAAATGTGCAAGCCTTAAACCCCGGGGGGAACCCCTATTTTTTCAGCAAGATGTACCCAAAGAAAGCTTTTCAAGGGCATAAGCAATGAAGAAAAATAATGTTCAAATGAAAGGGGTCCCCAATGAAAAGTAAAAAGGACAAGGTTATTTTGAAGTCAATTAGGTTTGTGAAGCTTGCCCCTAAAAGGCGATAAAGACCAAAATAAAACCGCTCAGAGTGAATTTTCTTTTCGGCTGATACAGCTTGGGGTCAGTTGACGTGTCTAAAAAAAAAAAAAAAAAAAGAAAGCATATTTTTTAAAAACCTTTGTGGGGGATATTGTGAGGCCTTTTTTTGGTTTTTGCCCCAGTTTTTTTAATAATAACTCCTAAACCACGGGAGCGCGGGAAAACAAGCACGACACTTTGAAAGAGCTGTGAAAAAAGTATAGCTCAGTTTTGTTTAATGACATTTTTAGATTTTGCGTGCATCACCACGTCTTTTTGGGGGGGGGCTGTAAATTTTTTAAAAAAATGTTATTTTCAGCCCAGGGGAAAAAACTGAACGTGGAAGGGGGACGTTCGAATCTCCCCCAAAAGATCCCCAAGGGTTTTATTGTCGAAAAACTACTAGGGTGCAGTCAAATATCTTTGCTGGGGAACTTCCCATCTGAGGGAAAAAACCCAGAATTTTTCAAAATGGCACCCCGAGGAGAGGGTTTAATTCTCTAAATGCTCAGGAAAGGTGCTTTAAAGCTTTTTTTTCTTGGTACACTGGACCTTCTTCACGAAAACCAGAATCCCGGGGGCCAAAATAATTTGGGCATGAACATCATATAAAACCATTTAAAAAACGTTTGAGACTAATCTAAAAACCTTTTGAATTGAATTCAGCCTTTGTGAAGTTGTCCCCGTTGATAAGCCTGGTGAAAAAACAAGGTAAAAACCCCTGGGCTGAAAAAATCGAAGCGATTTTAATTAAAATTTGCACTGGTCAGTCGTCATCTTTGGGATCCATTGACTGACAACGTGATTCAAACCACTTTAAAAAAGTGGAAAACGAATTCTACCATCCATTTTCCTATCAATAACTCCCATAGGATTATGTAGGAAACGCGTCAGATTTCTGTTTTCTTTCCTTTTCCCCTTTCATTTCAGTTATTTTGGAAAAATTCAACCAAGCTAATTAGATTTTATTTTTGATTTTTCATTCTGACCTGATTTTAACCCACAAGAAATAATTTATTTTCCCTTTTCAAGAAGAGTATTTTTAATTTTTTTTTTTACATTTTGGAGATGCCCTTCCTGTAATGAAAAACCCTTTAAAAAAAAAAATGCGTGTAAAAGCATTCCCCGCTGAGGGTTTAATGTCAACGGGGAAAAAACGGAAAACAACAATTTTGGGTGGCTGTGAAAAGGGGTCAAGGGAATCTCTAAAAGGGCAAAAAAAAATAAAGGGGAAGGGGCCTACAAAAAGGTGTGAGGCTTTTTGCTGGAAGGGGGAAATATTAGAACAGGCTGAACAGCGCGAGGAAAAGAGAATTGGTAGGTTTTGGGGAACAAAGAGCCAAAAGAAAATACATTGTGAAAAAAAAGAGAAATAGGTGAGAAAGTAAAAGAGAATGAGACCATCATGATCACAATGTTGTTTTTGGGAATTTTGCCCCTTTGGCCGATTTAAAGGCAGAGGTTGAATGCGCTTCGCAGTAACACACTGTGGGGTGAATCAGGGCCCTGCTTTTTTGAAAGCAAGATTTAGTCTTCGGGCTAAACCCAAAAAGCCAGCAACTCAGTGCGCCCCGGGAATTTTTGGGGACACACACCAATACATGGCAATCACCGTTTGTCACAAACCAAAACACTGGGCGCCCCAGAAAAAAATGGCTTTTGGAGAGGAGAATGAAACTGGGCCAACAAGCCAAAATAACGTGTGCTTCTTGGAGTTTAAACCCAAACCCGTGAAAGAAGGCAAAACGTTTTTTGGAGTTTTGTTTTTGCGAATGCAAGTGGTTTTTAAAGCTCACTGCACTGTGTTTTTCTTAACTTTGTTCATCAAAAGAGGAAAATGTTCCTTCAAAAAGGCATGAAAAATTTTTTTTGTGTTTTTTTGACATTTTGAGGGCCCCTGTAGAAATGGGGACCTTTACTTGCCTATGGACCATGCTTCCAAAGTTTTTTTGTTTGTGTTTGGGCAACCGCCGAAGTTTCACTTTGTTTTAAAATTTTGAGCCCCGGGGGGGAGGGGTCGCCCAGTCGTACCCCGCCTCAGGGTCCTGAGGTGTGCGGGTCTGGGGGATGGCAATTGCAGGATCCCCTTTGGGCAGAGGATAAAAGAAAGTCCCCCCTTGCCTTGGCGGTGGTTTCAGTGTACGAGGTGATGGCGGGCAAAAAGTGGGGTGGGTAAAGGGGCAGCAGCTTTGTTTTTGGCAGGTGAACTTTTTGAGGGAAGGGAAGTACTCTCAGTTGTGTCTCTTTTTTTTTCTTTTTTTGGTTTTTGCGTAGGTTTGGGTGGAAACGAAAGGGCTCCACGGGGACATGGGGGTCATAAGGGTGAGGGGGCCCCCAAAGGGGCTGGTTCTTCCCGAATCACTATCTCCACGTCTTTTGAGTGTCAAACTTTTCTGGCTGCACCAGGCACCGATGGTCATTCCCCCGTAGGGAGATCGATTTGAAAATGCTGTATAACCATTGTCCGCTTTCAAGGGCCCCGTAGAAAATCCCCAACTCTGGGCCTTGAAACCCGTGATATATGCTCTCCGCCCAGCTTGTATTTTTTCTTTTTGCGTTTGGCCTTTACGTTTTTTGATTTCGTAATGCTTTTTTTTTTTTCTTTACCCCCCTGACAAACCCCAGTTTTTTATCCCTTGGAATTTCATGTTGCCTATCCCTTTTTTTCTTTGACTTGCCAGCTTGCGTTGGGTGGGGAGCGACTGGGAGGGGGGTAGGGCATTGGTGAACGCGAGGAAACCTCCAACAGACCCCAAAACATTGGGGAGGCGGGGGGTGGGGGCCACCCCAGCCGCTCGGGGCCGCCGCCTCGACAAAGGCCTTTTTGACTTTCGCCTCGCGGGTTTTTTAATTACGCTCCGCCACGTTATCCCCTGTGTGATGTTGGGGTTGTGGTGGTGGGGGGTTCGAAAACAGTGGATTTAAAATGTCCCTTTTGTTCTTTTGTCTTTCTGTTTTTGATGTTTCTGGGAGGGGAGTTAAAATTAGCACCCCACGCTTTTTGGCACATTTTTCTCCTTCCCCTTTTCTTTCCTGATTTTTTTTTTTTTCTAAAAAAACGGAAAATCCCCTTTCCTGTTCTCTCGTACAATAGCCTGTCATTAGTTTCTATCTACAGGTAGCTTTTGTTTTTTTTCCCTTTTTTCCTGCTCCATCTTTTAATTTCAGGCTGTTTTTTTTTTTTCTTTCTTCTCAATACAAAAATTTAACCCCGCACTCGACTTCGTCTTTATTCTTTTTTTTCCATCCTTCTCCCCTGCAAACCCCCATCCCTTTTTTCTTTTTAAATAGCCTTTTCCCCCCCAAAATAGCGCACAGGTGTGCTGCTTTCCGAGAGGCCGTAATTTAAAACAGGGAAAATTACCCCTATTGTTGTTGGGGAATGACAGGGGCGGGGTGTAAAATTTTTTAAAAGCAGTAAATGAATCATCAAGCCAAGCCTTCAACTCTTTCTTGGATTTCTTTTCCATCTCTCTCTCTCTCTCTCCTCTCTCTCTCCTCTCTGTTTTTCCCTTTTTTTTTTTTCCCTCTCAAGCCTGATCTCGGGTTTTTCCCTTTGCTTTTTTGGTTTCGTGTAGGGATGATCTCTGACCTTTCAGCTTTTTGGTTTTGTATTTGGCAATCCAGGATTAAAATTTTAGGGAAATTTGCTTAAAATGCGGAACTTTCTTTGAGACAGGCAAATTTTAAAAGACAGTCTTTTTTCAGTTTTCCCCCAATTTTTTTCAGTTTTGATTGCATTTCTACTGTACCGATTGTGTTAATGCAACTCAAAATTCAAACACACTAATGAAAAAAACAAGTTTTTAAATTTTGCAAATACCTTTTTTAATTATCAAAACGGGGGGGTTTTTTCTTTTCGACAGGTGACTGAAGTCCATCATGTAGAAAGCCCCTACGGGTCAGTCTTGTGGTTCACCGTATTAGCGTGTTTTTTCTATTTTCCCACTTGTCTCTGTCTTTTATGGAACTATTTTTTAATTTTTGCAGAATTATTTTGGAAAATTAAAATTATTAAAAGTTCAACAAGCAAAAATGATTTAAAAAACAAAAGAATTTTATCTTTTACGGCTTCAATTCAATTTGTGGCACAGACGACCCCGTTTGACCCTGCCCTACATACAGTGCAAAAAATATTTGTGCTTGGGATACAATGTTTCATTGGGGGCCCGTGGGGGACGTGGCGGGGGGACGCTTTGTTTGTGTGAGGGGAAAGTAGCCCCTTCCACCACCACCACCCTTACCAAAACCCCCATGTTAAAACGGCCAGCCTTTTTATTTTTTCCCTTGTGAACAGTAACAATGAAATTATGAAAAACCACGACAGTCTAATGACGTCACGGCACTGTAGGGGTTGCGCTGGGATCCTGGGGTGACCCCGTTGTGCTGACTTTGTTGTCTTGTCCGATAAAATACGGGTTTTTAAAAATCGTTAAAATTTTAAAAATTATACGTCCAACCCCTGTCCTCAAGCCCCCTTTGATCAAATCCCCTCATTCACTCAAATGTTTCCCCTTGCAGCCTCCAAAGCAAAAACTTTTCCTTTCTTGGGTTTAGTCAAGGAAAAAAGGCTGCCATGAACGAATCTTAAAAAGATTTATAGGTACAGGCCAAAAATTTTCATTTTTATCTTGCACTTTTCCCCGCCTCTGAGGCCCCCCTTAAAAAATTTGTAAAATTTAAATGGCCTCTGCACAAATAACATAACTGTAGTAGGAAGAGCAGGAGACAACCCAAAGAAAAAAGTGAGTTCGTAAGTAAACAGTCTTTAATCCTCTTTGTTTTTGACCCTTCTACTTGTGGTTTGGGGCCCGCCGGGCCCCTTGCCCCCCCAAAAAGTTCCCGAGCCCATGGACATTTAACATTAATTTCATAGGCTTTTTTGGGCAGTGCCCAATATCTATGCTCAGTCCACCAATCAATCCCACGCCCTTTTTTTACTGGTAAGGGGTTGTACTGTGCCGGAGCAGTATAGAGAAATGCTTAAAATTTTGTCCCCCCTGTTTCCAAACAAACCTTGACCGTTTTTTACAGCAGTTTTTTTAGATCCTGAAAACCCCCCTTAAAAATTGACAGCAGATGTTTTTTTGGGTGTTCCCGCAAATTACCAAAACAATTATCTGTAAGTATTTTATTGTACCACATATTAAAGTTTTTAGCCTTAAAGATTGGGGTTTTCAAATGACATTATGCCTCCGAAAAGGAAAATCCAGCGACCTCAATGCTTTCTTAACAGTGCTAAAAAAAAAAGCTTTTTCCAGCGTCTCAGTGGGCCGGGGGGATTATTAAAAAGTTTTTTTGTTTATAGTTTTTCTTTTGGTTCCCTTAACTGTGATTTCCCTGGGATGTCCCCCCTTTTGCTTCTCTTTCTTTTCATCCTCCCTTTGTGTCACGCCTTGGGACTGTTTGAGAAAAAGTCGTTCAAATGAGCCCCAGAGAAATGAAAATTTCAATAAGCAACATAAATATTTCCCCACCTTCCTAAAAATAGTTCTGTTCATGTTTTTTTTGTGTCTTTTTATTCAGATAATTTCTTTCTTTTTTCCCTTTTCATCATTTTTTTTTGGGTTTTCAAATTTTTTTTACTTTAATCCCTTTTTTTTGGAAAAAAGGGCCCCTGTGACACAAAACCTCTACATTCCCAAGTCTCTCTCTTACTTGTGTGTGTGGGTGTGTGTGTGTGGGTGTGTGTGTGGTTTTCCCTCCATTCTTGTCTCGCTCCTAAAAAACCATCCCTCCTCTCTCTCTCTCTCTTCCTCCTCCTCCTTCTCCTCTCCGATAGCTGCTAGAATGTTTTTTTATAAGGAGACAAAATTTGAAATTCCCAATTAGTTTTTTTAATTTTTCAACCCCTCCCCTCTCGAGTTTACTGAAGTGGTGTGTGTTGTGTCTGTTGTGTGTGTGAAGGGGATGAAAGGGGAAAAAACCTATTTGTACCGCACACCAATTTGCCGGGGATTTTTATTTTTTTAATGTTTTTTTATTATTTGCAAGTATCAGTTTGTTTGTCACTGTGCACCTTTTTCGAAAAAGAAAATGGGCATCCAGTTGGGATTTTTTTGGCTTTTTTAAAGTCCCAAAAAAAAAGAAGAATGCCTAATTTTTCAAAAGAAAACCAAAAAAAAACAACCACAAATTTTAAAGAAATTTCAGAGTTCCAAAAAAAAAGGAAAACCCTTTAGGGAGTTGTTGTTTTGGTGTAATTTAAAAGTCACATTGAATTTTGTTTTTCATTGAAAGGGACTTTTAGATCAACATCTTCCCCCCCGTTGTGTTATAAATAAATTTAAAGTGTGAGTGAGCTTATTTTTTACAATGTTTTGAGAAATGGGAGAAAAAAAAAATGTCTTTTCCAGGACGATGGGAAAAGCGCAATCCGGGGGAATTTGGCACAGGTTGTGGTCTGCACCCCCCTTCATGGGCGTCGGGGGGTTTTTAAATGTGATACAAATAAGTCTTTGGTCACTTCCAACGTTTGACTAAATTACCCCGCTGGGCACCCATAACCCCCCAAAGTAATGTATGTGACAGCAGCTTGGTAGGAAAGGGCTTTGATGGATCACCCGGGGATTCACAAATTTTTTTTTTCGTACTAGCAAAGGAAATAAATCCCTTGAAGGGGGATGGCTTTGAAAGTTTGACTTTATTTGATGCGTTCTTTTGGGCTTCCCAATGCTGTCAAAAAATTTGGTAAGTGAGGGGATTGAACACCCCAATACAAGAGTTAGCTTTGTAGATTGCTTGAAAATTTTTAAACTGATTTGGCCCCGTTGATGAAAACAAAGGACCTCCAAACTAGATTTTCCATAGAAAAGAGGGGGTCGTATTGTGTTGAATAACAAATAAAAATTTCTTTCAGAAATTTTTTTTAATCCCCGTACGGTTTTTTCATTTTAATCGCGGAAATTGCAATAATTCTTCCCTTTCGTTACTCATTTACCTCCTGGTCTATTAAAAAAAGACTTTGTGGGTAGTTCAAAAGTTTCCAAAGCGATTTTTTTTACTGACAAGCGAACAATTTGGTCGAGTCCGAGGAAAAGGTTCGCTGCCATGATCCGTTTTTTTGCTCCTTTTAAATGCAAATCTTATAAAAAACCGCCCGAAAAGCAAACAAAAAAAAGGCGGATTGTGGGGAAAACTTCCCGCTGCCAGGAAAAAAAAATGTGCAAACCAATTTTTCTTTCATTGTTACATGACAGCCCAAACCCTTACAAAAAAGGTGTCTGAGTGCAGTTTTGGAAAAGGGCAGTTAAACAAAAAAACGCTTTTTTTTTGCCCTGCCAGCTTTATGAAAAGAAGCAGAAGCGGCTGAAAAATGTTACACCTCTTTTAAACTTCGGCGACAAAGAAATGTTTTTTTTAAGCTCGACCCCCGATTGTGGAGCTGCTGGGAGCTGTGTGGGAGAAATTTTTAGCAATCGAGGGCAAATCCCCAAATTCCCCCTCCATCCAACGTCTGAAGTGATTTTTTTTTTAGAATAAAATTTTTTGGGTTAAAGTTTTTGATAAAATTTAAAATTTGGCCATTGGGGGGAGAGTTTCAGGCGGTTTTTGAGCCTAATCCATTAGCCCCTCATCTCCACCCCCGCTCCCTGTCTTTCCTATCGGCCCGGGCCCCGCAGCAAACACTCTCAGCAAAAACCCATGGGGGGGCATCAGGATATGACTCCCAATTTTTACGTCTGTGGTTGAAACTCCGTACTGCGGGAGAGACAGGTTAACCTTTAGTGCCAGGACAAAAAGTATTTACACACTTGGTTTCACACTGTGGGGTGTGTGTGGGTTTTTGTGTGGGGTTTTTGACCCCAA
>NW_023662203.1:15000-16476 GCF_015228065.2 Penaeus monodon | reverse complement strand
ACCCCTTCCACCAGAAACAAAAGGCAATGAAATTTTTTCCAAAATTAATAGGGCTCGGCATTTGGTATTGGAACCCCCCTCGAGAAGTCTAGCAGCATAGTAGACAGGTACCTGGGGAGTTCAGAATTCTAACACGAGAAGATGCTTGCTGTCGCTCATAACACAAACCACCATTTACTCATCACCCGCAGAAAAAGACAATAAATTTTTCATTAAGGGTTTGTGTTTGGTAGTTGCAGCGTAAGATCATGAGCATCCTTTTCCCGCGTTTTGTCAGTCGTGATGAGTGACTACTAGTACATGATTATTTCTTCTCTGTGACGAAAATTTGGGTTTCAAGTAAATCCTTGCAGATTGCCTTTTGTCGTTTCCTTTATCTAGTTTCCCATATCTATAGAGAGGGTTTGGTAGTTTAAGCCAGGTCCATGCGGGTTGCTACTGACGTCCCCTCTCCTATTTTCCTCCTTATTTTTGTGAAATAAAAATAAAACAAAAAAAAAGACGAAAATAAAGTAAAAACGAACATTAAAAACTGCAAATTTATAAATAATCGGGGCTAGTGGTACTTAACACCCTCTTTTCTCTGTTGGCCTTTTTTTCTCTTACTTTTGGGCCCCTTACATATATAATCTGGTTTACCAATGATAATCAGCATGGGACCGAAAGAGGACCCTGCTGCAGAAATGGTTTCACCTTAGGATGCTGTGGGAAGTACGTCATTGGAAGATTGCCAGAAGCCTGTGGACCTGGGTGTTCGTCAGAGCAGGTACTAAGCTCCCCCATGATGTAGTGGAAGGGCGCCGCCTGCCGGAACGCCCATAGATCCAGCGAAGGATCAGGAACTCACCCCCGCAGGTACCAGTCGCCCCAGGATGTGTGGAAGGGCGCCCTGTCTGGACGCCCACAGATCCAGTCAAACTCCAGGAGCTCGTCAGCGCAGGTATCAGCCCCCCTGAGATGCTGAAGAGGACGCCTCTGCCCAGACGTCCATAGATCCAAACGAAGATTTCGAGGACGTGTGGATGAGCATGCAGCCAAGAAGGACCGGGGCGGGATCTGTGAGGAAGTGTGGACGAGGACGCCGCCGAGTTAGGCTGGACAAGGGGCTACAAGGAAGTTTTAGACGAATCTGAAGTCAAGGAGGACCTATGCAAGACCTTCGAGGGGCGTGTGGACGTCGAGGACGAATAGATTTTACCAAAAGACCAGGAAGAAGAGGGGCGACAGGGACAAGCAGCCACGAAGATGCACCCAAAAACAACGCATGCAAGAACGAGATTGCCAGCCAAAGCTAGGTCACCCTGAGGGACAATCTAAGGCGCCCGAGGGCGAGGCGCAAGTAGGTTGCGAGCAATATGGTGTATACATAAGCCTATTTCTGAGAGCCATTTTAAAATAGACCATGTGGCTCTTTAAATCCAAAATACGAACCATCGACACAGCGAGAGCGTAGATGACGATTTTATCTGACCTCGT
>NW_023662203.1:5000-10000 GCF_015228065.2 Penaeus monodon | reverse complement strand
GACCGTGTTACAGGCGAGTGATCACCCCTCATAACCAATAACAAATAACCGCGCAAGGGAAAGAACCCAACCGCAGGACGGATAGAAGTCAGTCCAGGTAATGACCAAATTCAAGGTGTTAACCCGAGAACAGGTGACCCTTCCTTCCCTTCCTACCGCCCCTGCCCCACATTCTTCCATACCTCATTACAAAGCAATAACAGTGAGAAAAAGAAGAAGCAAACAAACAGTCACAAGTCCTGCTTAAGGAGATAATACAGCCCTCACTGAAGTGTACAGGTGAGTGATCCACACCTATAGCTAATGAGCGTGACACGATCAATATGATAGCCCAATGCCAGGTGTCACTGATGACCCCATCTCCATCATCACCCCCTCCCCTCCCCTCCCACCCCTACCCAATATTCATCGTGTTTGAACTTGTACCTAGATCGATAATTGACCATGTTACAGACGAGTGACCACCTCTCCTAATGAATGAAACTGTCATAATCAATAACAAATAACCCTGGAAGGGAGAGGACCCTAACGATTGATAAGCTTGCGACCTCCTCTCATCTTTATATGTTATACTAGTCGTTCTTACATCCAAAAGACATCTTCATAATAAAAATATAGTTCACTGAAAAGGATCATGAAATTCTTGTACCTTGCTTGCTTGAGAGATTTGCGAAGTTCTGGCTTCGCCCGGGCCTTTCACTTATGGCCCGGCCTGTGTCAGCTTTTTATGGCTGTCTCATTTGTTTGTCTGACACTCGGTGCTTACCGTGGCGGTGGGATTGCCAGCAGGCGCTCCTGTAGCCGTGGTGTAAGCATCTCGCATAATCTCTTTACCAGCACGACGGCTGTGTTCTGCGGGCTTTGTCTTAGGAATTGCGTATGCACGCAATTCTCCAAGTAATGTACAAGTGTGGCGTTCGGCTCGCCGCAATGCATGCAACACCTCTTTCACATTCTATGGTTTGTATGACCTGCCATGCACAGTGGTAACCTAGGCGCATCTGTGCAGAATGACTTCGGTACCTCTGTTTATTTCAGAGAGTGCCAGTGGTTCATAGCCTGTGGCATCTGAGTACCAGCTGGCCGAGGGGGAGGATCTCGTTTCCTCTCTGTGAAGCTGCAGGAGGAAGGAGGTGGCCGTCACCGTACACCTCCTCCTAAGTAATTTTCGGCTCTGATGTATTATCATGGGATTAGGGGGCATACCCCTGCCAACTTCGGCTAATCTGTCAGCAAGCTCATTACCTCTGATCCCTATGTGGCTGGGAACCCAGTTTATGATAATTCTTCTACCCTGTGCAAGAATCCTCTGTGCCCAGTGTGAGGATGGTAGTCAGAAGGTAGATGTTGTCAGTGGGTGAGCGCTGCTGAAGACAGTCGACGGCTCCTTTGGAGTCTGTGTGTATGACCACGTGTCCTTCCCTCACGGACGCGTGGCTCAGTGCTCCCATGATAGCAACTGCCTCTGCCTGTAGCGAGGAGGCGTTGTCTGTTACCCTCATGGATATTGTGGCATCCCTTGCTGCGAAGCCGGCGCCTGCAGTGTGGGTCAAGGGATCGACCGATCCATCCGTGTAATATGTTCTGCTCCCCGGAGGGGTGATGGCTGCAATGACCCTCTGGGTTTCTGCCTTTAGGCTAGGCATACAGTATTCATTCTTTTTGCTTGCCAGTCTCATGACCAAGAACTCTATCGAGGTTTGTGCCCACGGCGGAGCTTCGACAAAGTCAGGGTGAGGGGAGTCCATGCCCTTGGCCAGTAGTGCTTCTTTGAGCTGATGGCGTATTAACACCCTGGATGTGTGAGACAGCCAGGAGTTGTTTGCAAACAGCTCGTTATCCTGTTCTAGGCGTCTGACTATTTTATGTCTTAGGCTTGTGTTCCTGGGAGCCTGGATGACCTTTGATAAGAATTGTGCTGCCATTAGGTCAATTCGTGAGGCCAAGGGGAGAAGGTTTGCCTCCACAAGGAGGTTGAGGACCTTCGCCCACCTTGGGGCACCCAGAATGACCCTGGCGGCTTCTTTTGGACTGTCTCCAGTTGGTCTTTATGTTTTCTCTTAATGCCAATCAGAGCGAGGGAGGCATAGTCTACAATGGGCCTGACAGCATGTACATAGAATGATCTTAGTACTCTGTGTCTGGCCCCTATGCGTCTTCCACTCATTGCTCTCATGACAGACAGTCTTGATTTTGTTCGGTCAACCAGGTACTGGACCTCCTTGTGGAAGGAGAGGGTCCGGTCTATCCTTACCCCAAGGTAGAGGTAGTCCTGAACCCACTCCAAGTCTATTCCTGGATTTTCAGACTTGTGCCTTGAACTCTGTCTCAGAGCCATGGCTTTGGATTTGGCTGCAGAGATCTTTAGTCCTGTCCTGCAACACTCCTCGGATACCAGGTCCAGACAACGCTGGGCTTTGTTTAGGCAGTATGGTCCAGTGGAGATGATAGCAAGATCGTCTGCATAGGAGATGATCTTGCACCCCACTGGGAGGTTTATGTTGAGGATACAGGACATTAATGTATTAAAAAGGGCTGGACTGAGAACCCCACCCTGTGGCGTTCCATTCTCTATTGGCATGTGCTGTGATAGGTGACCTTGGAATTTGACTCTGGCTGTTCTATTGGAAAAGTAGTCACCTATCCAAACCAGGAGCTTACCTCTGATTCCTTTTTGGATCAGGCTCTCCTGAATTGCAAGAGGACTTGCCAATTCAAAAGCCTTCTCCAGGTCAAGGAATATTGCCACAGATGTGCCCGTGCTTATTGTGCTCAAGAGCGTGGCTATGCTGTGCGCTGTGCTCATGCCCCTGGTGAACCCGTGGATCTTGTACCTTATTATGACTCTCAAGCTTATACAAACACATGAGACGATAACACAAATAAAAGCTTAATTTTTCTGTATAAATGTAAATGCAATAACCAATATTTCATATGTTTGCACGTTTCATACTTATAAAACTAACAGGTTGATTACCTAATAGATTGAAAAGATGCTGGTTTTATTCCATTTAGAGACCATTAATAGTGTTTTCAAGGTATCTGCGCCAGGGCAAAGGTGGGTTTCCCCTTCATATTTACGCCTGAACACCTGATTATCTACCAACTAGCGTCACCACCTGTCCCACGTGTTGACTCAGTTATGTTTTGCTAATTAACCTCAAGGGACAATGCAGTATTTTTCCTAAAATGTTCCTGCCTCATTTCGCGATGTTTTACAATCTACAATGCAACTTAGGAAATATATTTAGTTTTCCCTTAAGGCCCATATGTACAACTATATACAGACGAGCGTATCCTTCCATAAGAGGTCGCATAACAATACATCCTCCGTTTTATGATGATATCAGAAAAAGACGAATCAACACAGAAGGTGGACTAGCTTTTCAGCAATTTACTCCCCTCCTCGAATTGTCTATAGTACCTGGCTACACGTATATAGGAAGAAAAAGAAACGATGCAACGGTAACAAATATTGTTTGCGCATTCAGGCACCACTTTTTAAGTAATACACGCATATATTTTCTTAAATCTCTTACAAAGAGAGAAATATCTTTACGTCGACACTAAATAAAACTTGTTACTCGATCTCTTCAATATTTTCTGAATAACTTAATATACAAGCATGCCAAATCAAGAAAATACTGGTATGTCTTAACATCCTTCACCTTTAATTTTTCACTATGTCACTAGTTGCTGTAGTGGTGAAAGCAGTTAAAGACCCATGTAAACAACTTCTATCTTCAAAAATCAACACACTTGTACAAAAAGAAGGCTTTGACTAATTGTTAACATATATCCCCCTTTTAGCAACTGACTCTTTATCAAAACCAAGAACTTTTATGAAATATGAAAAAAATTGAGGTAAAATAATATAACGTTTGCCCCTTACGTTATAAAGTGTATTGGACAAAGACACACAAATTAACCTAAAGCAGGGATTTTTGACCATGCATATATTTTCTTAAATCTCCTTTTACAAAGAGAGAAATATTTTTACGCCGGCACTGAATAAAACTCGGACTTCGGTGATTTACTTTATCGGGAAACGCGCACATGCATATATTTTCTGAATAACTTAATAAACAATCATGCCAAATGAAGAAAACACTGGTATGTCTTCACCTATAATTTTTCACTATGTCACTAGTTGCTGTAGTGACGAAAACTGTTAAAGATTGCATGTAAAGTGATTTCTATAACTTCAAAAATCAAATAAAAAAAGCTTTGTTTAATTTGGTAACACTTTTTCCCTTTTTAGAAAATTGACTTTTATAAAAAACCAAAAATTTTATAAAAAGGAAAAAAAAAAAATAGGTAAAATAATATAATTGTTTCCCCCCTCATGATAAATCTTTATTTGTTGATTTTGGAAAAAGCCAGACAAATTAAACCCTAAGCAGAGTTTTTGGGCCATGGGTATTTCCCAGAGGGAGAAAAAATATACAGGCCCCCGCAATCCCCCAAAAATTTAGCGGGGCGCATGAAAAATTTCCAACAGATAAGTTTCTGTGTTTTTTTTTATCTTTTTTAAACCCAAATTTAATAACATATATTATTTTTTTTTCCAATACTACACTTGGAAAAAATATATAAAAAATAAGGTACTTTTTTTTTCCTGTTTGGGTTACATCGATTTTTGTTTTTATGGTAGAAAAAGGTATATGACGGCAACAACAGTCGAAGAGGTATGTTTGAGAAAGGGTTGAAAATCACAGTCTAAAGGGGGGGGGGAGCAAAACCCCCAACCCCTTTTTTTGTAAATGAAAATTTGTTTGGAAAAAAAAAAAAATCACATTCCCTCAAATAAGGGAGGGAAAAAATTTTCCTTTTACTAATTAGAAAAAGAAAAATCCCCTTTTTTTTCAAATAAAGGGGATGAAGTATTTGGTTGCCCCGAGCAGTTTTTCAGACCTGGAAAAAATGCAATTTAAACACATTTTCCTATTTCGCCATCCTTAAAAAAAAAACATGTGTTCACCCCATGCTCTAAAGCAAGG
>NW_023662202.1:10000-16478 GCF_015228065.2 Penaeus monodon | reverse complement strand
ATGAGCAATGGCAGCAAATCTGAAGATTATTATGGTTTCACTATTTAGTGAAGCTGTATTATATGAAAGGAAATTGATATAGTATGTTAATGTTATTAGAAAAACTTGTTATCTTGTTTTGATTTTGGCCTTTAGTTTGCAGAATTGCATGCACTGCTTTTGAATTTGCTGTGATTCCTCCTAACAGATATATTCAGTTTTCAGTTATACAGTTATATAATTCGTTTTCTTGGTTACAAGAACATTTTTTGTACTGTTTACATAATTTTTGAGATGGCTGAAAAGAACATAATCCCAAATTATCATTACGTTTGTAAAAATGAATTGAATACATTGCCTCTAGAAGTCTATATTTTGTCCATATTTTCATACATAGAATATTGGTATTATTTTATTTAAGTTCATTTGGAGGTATGTATGTGTCTGTGCATATAATAACATATACATACATGATTAACACTATTGAACATGGAACATGAAAACACGCACACACACACACACAACACACATACACACAAACACACACACACACACACACACCAAACACACCACACACACTCACTCTCTCGCGCTCACTCTCTCTCTCTCTCTCTACTCTTCACTCTCTGTCTCTTATCTCTCTCTGCTCTTCTCTCTCTCTCATTATACATATATGAATATATATATGATATATATAACACACACACACACACACACACACACACACACACACACACACACACACACACACACACACACACACAACAACACACACAACACACACACATTCATACATTCATACATACATACATACATACATACATGTATGTTTATGTATATGTGTATGTACTTATAATTGTTTATTTATTTACATGTGTTCCCCCCCCCCCCCCCCACGCACACACTTATATGTACACACATGCATACATATTTGTATGTATGTATTTTTCCATTATTGTTTCAGAAATGTAAAACAGACCAATATAGTTATGATGTATGCCTGTCTCTTTTTTTTAAATGTGATTTTCCTATTCTCTCCAGTTGATAGGTTAATGTAATGTTATATGTGACTGTTAATCACCTGTGGTATGCACATGTTAGTCTATATTTCTGTTGGTTATGTAGAAATACAAGCCGTTCTTGTTATTTAAAATTAACACTTTTGAAAGTTTTATTATTCTAAACTTTGTATTGAAGTTCAGAGTAAGTAATGAGAGGATCTAATAAAAGTTCTTTTGCAGTTTCACTTGCTAAGTAAAGCAAGCTGTTTATGATATATTTGGAAATGTATATTTAGTTTTGTTAGAAGGATTTAAACAGACTTACAAAAAGGAGAATATGTATAGAGAACATATATATGCAGATGAATTAAGCTTCAAAAGAACTACAGGTTAGTACTAGTTCCCCCCGGGTGGAAAACCTCAATAGAGTCACTTTGAGGTGCATGAGCTTGCCTCTTGTTGTTTTCTTTTAGAGTAATTCATGACAAAAGTTCACAAATGGAAGCCCTACAGTGCTGAAAATATTTTGTAGAGAAATACGTACATGGATTTCTTTTTCATTTTTATTATTACATGTAATTATTTTCATCAAAGGATAAATTCTACATTATTCAAGATGGTATGCATACAGATGCAGTATACTTTGCATCACTGACTGTACTGTGATAGTATACTGTGCATCACCAAGGGTACATATGCGACAGTATCTCAGGCATCTTGAATTAATACTGTGGAGTTTTACAGGAATTAATCACAGATGACTGTTGTGTAATGGATGATGCTGTTCCCCCAATTAGTGTATTGTGGCACAGGTATTGACAGTATAGTGTTCAATGCTGAGTTTACTGTGACAGAAGATGCTGATGGTGTACTGTTTAATGCTGATTGTACTGTGACAAAGGCGTGATGTGAAGAAAAAGTACAAATGTTCGGCTAGAGTCAGAATTACGCCAGATACTTTACTCGTGGAAAATGTAACTCTGCACATCTATTTTGGAATTGAAGATGTAGAATGATAACGTATAAAATTTTATATCAGAGTAGCTTCATGTGTATGATTGTTCTTATCTTTTTTGAATTGTTGATCATTTGTAATTCTGGCCTGGCCTGTTGTAATATATAAAAGAAAATCATTATCTCATGACATATAGACTAGCCTAAGTCTGTCTGGTCAAATTAGTGGCATATGTTAAGTTTTTATTAGTGTCCGTATTCAATGCCACTGTCACTATGTACACAACAATTTAAAGTGAGATGTTTTTTATTACTTCCTTCATCACTGAAAAACAGCCATTATCAAAATTATATGAGTTTATACATGAATAATTGTTGGAAAAAAACAACAAAGCTTTGCAGACATATTCATTTGTCATTAATATATATAGATAGTTGATGGTCTTTGCTTATTATTCAGAAACTGGGGCAGGAGCTGTCAGGTGAATAAAAAATTGACTCCAAATAATTGGTTTTCGAATTAAGCTACAAGACAGAGAAACATTCTGTTCATTACCAAGAATTTTGAGTCCACTTTGATAATTTTGTTCATATAGACCATTTTTTTTATACCACTTTTACCCATTGTCAGAATGGGAGCATTAATTATACATGAAGCTCACACAATTTAGTAATAATTGATGCAACATGGGTTATTCCAAATAGTCATCAGTAACATGTGAAATGATTATCATAACCCACTTACCAAGCTCATAATGAGGACCACCTGTCTTCGGGCATAGAAAAAACACCTAGTGATATTTGATTAAGGGAACACTTAATTGATGAACACACCAATGGTATGCAAAATGAATGACTCGAAGCATGCAAGTCTAGAATCTAAAGGTTTCATTTGGCGAGATGTTGAAGAAAACAAACCATAGGTATGAAAGTTTCCTGCAGTGTAAATATCTTTTGTCACTTGGAGAAATGTAATAATAGTTGTCTGCTATGTCCTTCCATGGAGGTGCAAAGAGCACATTGCATTGACTATTAATACAAGGAAAAAGACATCATTTTTTAAAAATTACCCATTTCATGAAAAGCCCATACAAATGGGAAAAGGAGTGATAAAAACTTCTAAATAGTTATTTCTGTACAAGAACAACAAGAGTATCCTGCCAGTTTTAAACATGCAAAACTTGCCTAACAGTCAGGAAAAACTCGCGAGAAGGACACACGGGAGTTGATAATTTGCATTTTTAAATTTAACACGTCAAGTCATTTTTTAGCGGGACAAATTTTAAAACCGATTAATGTAAAACTAAACAATTAGGAAATAGAGGAATTTTTTTAGCCATTTTATACCCCCCCCAATATTGGCCGTTGTCTGGGGAGGGGCTTAGGAGGCGAGGACGGGGCCCCAGTGGGGGGAAATTTCCCCTCCCTTGGGACTCGGCCCTGAAAAAAACAAATTTTTTGCAGGTCTTTTTTTCTCCTGTTTTTCCCCCAACCCTTCTATATCCATTTCCAAAGGGGTTTTGAGACCGTGCTGAAAGGCGACTTTGTCCCAGTCCGAAGGGCCGGGGGGACCAGGGGCACGTATTCCCCTTTTCTAGTTGTCTACCCCTTTACCCCCAAAGGGGGAACTGAGGGGGAGGGTTTCCTCCCCAACATACTGCGGGTTTACCTGGCCAATAATGATTTTATACCCTTTATTTAGGGGCCCCACCATTCAAACCCCCCGATTCCCCGAACGGTTTAAACAAGAAAACTACTACCCTCTCCTTCAGCCTACTAGATTTTTATCCACCAAAGTAAACCCTTCAAACCCAGGAAACTTTCCTATTCCCCCCATTTGCTCAACTCATCACCTCTACCCCAAACCCCCTTCATCAACTACCCCACCCCCCAATCCCTTGCCCGGGATCCAATGAGGGGAAAAACCCCCCAACCCTTTGGGACTCACCCCTCGACTCGATAATTTTGCTGGTTTTTTTTTTTCCTTCCCATTTTTCGTTTCTGTCCTTCCCAAACCCTTCTCTATCCACCTCCAAGGTGTGAGAGCCGTGCAAAAAGGTGAAAGGCTGACTTTGGCCGTCCAAAACGGCCTGGGGGACCCATGGGCAGGGTATTCCCCTGATTTATTCCCTACAGTTTTTACCCCCAACATAACCCAGGTTCCCATGGCCAGAATGAAACATACCCCCATATTAGGGCAAGAGGTTTCCCCCTTTATAAAAATAGCTAACGTTTTAAACCCCACCCGTTTCCCTGCCCCCGGGTCTCTTTGACCACGGCTCTGAATCTGAAAAAACTACCCCCCCTCATCGTGCCTATGTACATAGCCAAAAATTTAAACCCCTTAAGGAACATTTTACTTTCCGCATGCTAAATTTTCAACACCTCTACCCCCCAAAACCCCCCCAACATCAACCACCCATCCCCCCTTATTAACCCCTTTACAGTTTTTGCCCACCTCCCAAACATACCTCCCTCAAACACTCCATTTTTCGTCACGCCCCCCCCCTTCTACACCCCATTCTACAACAATCTTGAATCTCTCTTTAGTGCAGCCAAGGGGCCCGTTTTTTTCGTGTCCCCCACAGCTCCCTCTCTGACAACCCCCCTTTTTTCCCAACAAGTTCCAAAAACAAGAGGAAAAAGTCTCTTTCCGTACCGACCCGACCGCTCCCGTCTTGTCACAGTTACACCCGAAAACCAACTATAGCATTAAAAAAACTAATGACCTATATGGAAACCCCCCATCCTTGCAGAACCCCTCCAACCAAAATACTTGCCCGGAACATTTCAATCCCCCACAAATTCCCCCAGTCTATGAAAAGTTGGGTCAACGTGGAGAAGACCTACTTGCCGTCTCCAGACTATGAGCAACATCATAAAAATTTAACTCCATTCCCCCAGAGGTCATCGAAAAAAAACCCAAAAAATACCCAAAAAAATTACCTTCCGTAGACATGCCCTTTCCCCTTTAAAAGGGTTACATAGGAGGAGAATCCCCCCCTGTTCGTCCATACCACCTCCTCCACTCAGTGCCAAAATTGTTGGCGTCTGGGGACACCCACCCAAAACATTCCCTTTCCCCACAGCCAGATGCCCACTATGTCCCCAAACCCTCCCATACCCGTCTAACTGCTCTGCACAATCACGCACATGTCCCAACGTGGCGGCCCCCTAATTTTTTTTAATAGGGCTGTCCACTTACAAATTTGAGTCTGAGGTAGCAATCTCAATTCAACTTGGACTCACACTACGTGAAGCAGAAGTAAGCACGTCGACGTGGTTTTCTCTACTCTTACCCAGTAATATGCTATCTCTACCTATTCTCCTAAACCAAACCCCCCTCATCTAACTCCCCACTCTTACCTCCTACCTTCCCCATCAAATCTTTGCCATCCTAAAACCCAGACACTCCAATCTCTAACTACATACTAATCAACCACTACAACCCAACACCTTCCCTCTCCTCCTCGCACTACACGTAACAGACAGAACAACAGTTCCACCCCCTCTTCCCTACCACACAAACACTCACCTTCTGCCCTACCTTGAGACAACCAATTAACTCTTCCCCCTCACAAGAAATCAAATCTTACAACTCCTGCTCCTTAAACTCTCAAAGGAACGTGACTATCCATCTTCTCCTAAACGACACCCACCTACACCTATCCTCTACCTCCCAACCCCAATATCGCGGTCCCTCCACAGACCCTGACCTTTGTCATACCTTCCCTTATAACCTCTTGCCTTCCAAGAGACCTTTCTTACACATCCTTCCAATACCAATTCCCAATTAATCATTTTGTCTCTTCCCAACAGGTTCCTTTATGTCTCGTCCTAACGTACCTCTGACTTTGGCCCCACCTATCCCCTTCACGACTCCCAACCTATCAGACATCCTTACAGAATCCAACTTTCTGTTTCAACAACTATTCTCTTCCTCAACAACATAATATCGCTCCATCTAATCTAATCCACCACACCCACTCTAAACCCTTCATCACCAATTCTTGCCCAGCTTAGACAACTAATCACTACTCAACCCCTCCCTAACATTAACTAAGTGCTAAATGACCTAGATGTCTAGCACATTATCTTGACTTTTAACCATTAACCATTACCATCAACTACCCCTCCTCCTTATTACTACTTTACAACCTTACTGTCCACCTCTCCATAATACTACTCCTCTTCCACACGTCCCCATCCTTCTACTACCCTCATCTCTACAAATATCTTAAATACTCTACCCCAGCCAAATGGGACGAATTTTTCGTGATCCCTCCCACAGCTCCCTACTCGGACAACACTCCTATCTTCCAGCAATGTCTTCAAAAACAAGTAGGCAGTCTCTACGGAGCGACTCGATCGTTCCCGTCTGATACAGTGCTACTCCATTCCTCCCAGAGGCCATCGTAAGAGCCCCACTAACAGTGCCAAAATTACTTTCTGTAGACATGACCTCCCTTAATGTTTACATTGGTGGAGAATCCCTCCCTCTCTGACCATCTCAACCTCCTTCCCGTCAGTGCCAACATTGATGG
>NW_023662202.1:0-7500 GCF_015228065.2 Penaeus monodon | reverse complement strand
TTCAGTGCGAAAAAATGTAGAAGAGAGTAAAAAGGTGAAAAGAAAATGTCTCACAGCAAAGAGGTGCATTTAATCGTATTTAAACGGCTTCGACTAGCCCCGTCAGATTGATATATTCCTGAAGAAATGCTTTGGGGGGCCATTTCCCCGCCGAAGGGCAAAAAAGGGGGGGCTTTGCAAAAAAAAGGGCAGTGGGGCCTTTGAAGAAAAAGGCAGCAAGCCTTTGGCAAAAAATGGCAGTGGGCCTTTGCAAGAAAAAAGGCAGGAGCCTTTGCAAGAAAATGGCAGTGGACCTTTTCAAGAAAAGGCAGTGACCCTTTTCAAGAAAAAAAAGGGAGTGGACCTTTGCAAGAAAAGGGGAGTGGACCTTGCAAAAAAAGGCAGTGGACCTGGCAAGAAAATGGCAGGGACCTTTGCAAAAAATGGCAGGGACCTTTTCAAAAAAGGCAGTGGATTTAAGAAAGGCAGTGAAAATTTGCAAGAAAAGGCAAATGGGCCCTTTTTAAGAAAAAGCAGGGCCTTTGCAAGAAAAAAAGGAGTGGACCCTTTGCAAGAAAAAGGCAGGGGCCTTTCAAAAAGGCAGTGGGACCTTTGCGAGAAAAAGGGAGTAAACCCCTTTGCAAAAAAAAGGGGAGGGACCTTTTAAGAAAAGGGAGGGCCCCTTTCAAGAAAAGGGAGTGGACCTTTTCAAGAAAAAAGGGGGACCTTTGCAAGAAAAAACAGGGACCTTTGCAAAAAAAAGCAGTACCTTTTCAAGAAAAAGGGAGTGGACCTTTGCAAGAAAAGCATGGACCTTTGCAAAAAAAAGGCAGTGGACCTTTGCAAAAAAAGGCAGGGCTTTCAAGAAAAGGCAGTGGACCTTTAAAAAAAGGCAAAATGGGGCCTTTTCAAGAAAAGGCATGGACCTTTGCAAGAAAAAGGCAGCACCTTTGCAAAAAAAAGGTTTTTACCTTTGCAAGAAAAGGCGGGGTTTTGAAGAAAAGGGGTGGACCTTTGAAAAAAAAGGCAGCGAGCCTTTTCAAAAAAAAGGCAGTGGGCCTTTTAAAAAAAGGCAGTGAGCCTTTCGAAAAGGAGGGACCTTTTCAAGAAAAGGAGTGACCTTTTCAAGAAAAAGGCTTTGGGCCTTTGCAAGAAAAGGCATGAATTCTTTGCAAGAAAAGGGAGGGACCTTTGCTAGAAAAAACAGCGGCCTTTGCAAGAAAAAGGCAGTGGACCTTTTCAAGAAAAGGGAGTGAGCCTTTTCCCAAGAAAAGACAGTGGACCCTTTTCAAGAAAAGACGTGGACCTTTGCAAGAAAAAGGGAGTGAGCCTTTGCAAGAAAAAGCATGGACCTTGCAAGAAAAGGCAGGGACCTTTTGCAAGAAAAAGGCAGGGGGCCCTTGCAAGAAAAAGGCAGGGACCTTTGAAAGAAAAGCAGTGGCCTTTTGAAAGGGAAAAAGGCAGTGGACTTTGCAAGAAAAAGGCAGTGGACTTGCAAAAAAAAAGCAGTGATTTTTTTTTTTCAAAAAAAAAAGTTTTTGCAAAAAAAGAAGGACCCTTTGAAAGAAAAGGCGTGAGTTTTTGCAAAAAAAGGCAGGGGACCTTGCAAGAAAAAGGGCAGGGGACCTTTGCAAGAAAAAGGCAGTGGCCCTTTGCAAAAAAAGGACCCTTTTGCAAAAAAAAAGGCTTTGGGCCTTTGCAAAAAAAGGAGTGAATTTTTTCTTTCAAGAAAAGGCATTTGGGCCCTTTTGCAAAAAAAAAGCAGTGAGCCTTTGCAAGAAAAGGCGGGGACTTTGCAAAAAAAAAGCAGGGGGGCCCTTTTGCAAGAAAAAAAGCAGTGGCCCTTTGCAAAAAAGGCGTGGACTTTGCAAAAAAAGACAGGGACCTTTGCAAGAAAGGCAGTGACCCTTTTGCAAAAAAAAAGCAGGGACCTTTGCAAAAAAAAGGCAGGGCCCTTTGCAAAAAAAGGCAGTGGCCCTTTTTGCAAGAAAAGGCAGGGGACCTTTGCAAAAAAAGGGCAGTGGCCTTTGCAAAAAAAGGCGGGACCTTTGCAAGAAAAAAGCAGGTTTTTTTTTTTCAAAAAAAATTTTTTTTTTTTTTTTTTTTTTTTTTTTTTTTTTTTTTTTTTTTTTTTTTTTTTTTTTTTTTTTTTTTTAGAAAAAAGTAGTGAGCCTTTGAAACAAAAAGGCAGGATTTTTTTTTTTTTTTTTCAAAAAAATGCAGGGAGCCTTTGCAAGAAAAGGCAGTGGCCTTTGCAAAAAAAGGCAATGGACCTTTGCAAAAAAAAGGGCAATGGACCTTTTGCAAGAAAAAGGCAGAGGTTTTTTTTAAAGAAAAGGCATTGCGCCTTTCAAGAAAAAGGCAGCGAGCTTTTTTTAAAAAAAAAAGTAGGGGAGCCTTTGCACAAAAAGGCAGCGATTTGTTTTTCCCCCAAAGGGAAAAGCAGTGAGCCTCTGAAACAAAAAGCAGTGAGTCTATCAAGAAAAAGGCAGCGCACATTGCATTGTTGTTGAACTGCTGAAACCTTTGTTGTGCTCGAAATTTGTTTTCAGAAAGGATCGACAACTAGGTATTACTGATTCACTTCTCACGACGGCCTGGTGTGGCACGTATTTTGACGACAGTTGAATATGCACTTCGGTTTTAAAAAAAAAAAGGGTCTTGAAATTCAAAGACGAAACCTATCGGGCGAAAACAGAAAGTCGACCTTTGCAAACCCATGAAAACTTTCCTCTCTCCTCTCGTGCCCTTTTTCCCTCATGAGTGCTATTTTTTCCCCATACAAAAATTTAAAACTAAAAACAACATGCTTGTAAATAAGTAATCCCAACTATAACCCTTTAAAGGTAAAAAGAAAAAACGTAATTAACTTTCCTTATTAGGAATTTTTCATAGCTTGCAAACGTGCAATTACAAATACTTTTTGTTTGCAGATTTTGTAGCCACAGATGGGCAAATAGAAAACATTATATCAAAAGTAAACAAAAAACGAGTAAATACTAAAAGAATGAAAGATTAAGAATAAAGAAAAATAATAAATAAATAAATGAGAATAAAATAGAAATCACATTCCTGTATGATTCAGTTGCCTTTCCTTGAAGTCGAAAGCTTTTAATAGAATGATTGCTGAGCCATCTGTACTAAGGATTTTTTGTTTCTTTATATCTAAATCCCATTTCAAAACACTATGGAAACAGGATAGGAAACTAGTATTTAAATTTCCTGCCGCTTCATTTTATTTTATTGTGTGAGCTTTTTTTTGGAAATTTTAAAAGAGAAAACCAGTATTACATTTCCTGTCATATAATATATAATATAATATATATAATATATATATATAATATATATATATAAAATATATTTTATTTTTTTTTATTTATTTTAAATATTAATAATATTAATATATTTTTTTTTTTTTTTTTTTTTTTTTTTTTACAATAATACAAAGAATGTCTTTTCTTTTTCCCCTTTTAAATTTTAAGTTCGTTATCGTTTTTCCCCTTGGCAGCCATCTTGTAGTTTTTGAATATTGAAATAAAAAAAAGGGTGTGGTCTTTAATTATTTTGGAAAAGGAGAGAGAGAGAGAGAGGAGAAAGAGGGAAAGGAAAAGAGAGGGAGAGAGAGAGAGAGGGGGTCAAAGTAAAAAGTCAATGAACGCGAAAAAAAAAAAAAAAAAAAAAAAAAAAAAAAAAAAAAAAAAAAAAAAAAAAAAAAAAAGGACTCCCCCGGCCAAAGTTGAAGAGACTACGCACCCAGACCCACGCAGGAAATGCAGTCCCGATTGGTTTAGATAATTCGCCTAAAGGAACACCACCAAAGCAAGAAAAGGGAATTTTCCCTGAAACTCGAAAATTTGTATGTTTTTGGCTCTTTTTTCCTCCCAATGTAAAAAAATAATAAAAAAATAAATAATAAATAAGGTTTTTAAATCTAATGGGGTAATGTGTTCACATACAGTTGGGCCTACAAAAAGCCAATTTTTTCCCCTACATAAACTAAGTTCAGTGTCAAAATAAGTCATTTATCGACTCCTAGAGTTCCCAATCAAACAATTCGAGAATTTTTTAGAAATTTTGTTTCAAGGGCCATTTTACCTAACCTTCACCATAGCGTGAAATTCCGCTCTCGTCAAATGCATTCAGCTTAAAACAATTCCCTTTTTAACTTCCATCTCAGGGAAAGTTTTTTTTGGTTGTAGTCTCCTCTTCCGAATCCCACGCCTTATCGATAAAAATCGCCTTTTTAAACACCCTTATCGTTCACTTTTTCCAACCTTTCCCCTTCCCTTGCACCCTTTAAAATCTTCTCTTTGGGGAGTGGGGATAACTAAAACCTTTTTTAAAAGGGTTGGGTCCCCAAGGTTTGCCAGAAACTTCTCAAGGTCTCTCTTCTGGAAGTTCGCCTCCCCCACTCGGGTTACTTTGCGGCGGGGCCCCAATTTAAGGATGAAACTACTATTCATGGTTTTGTGGGGGGAGGGAAAAAGGACAAAAACAGTAACAACAAAAAACAACCAAAATATTAATGATAACTCTAGCACTAAATTTAAAAGACAAAGAGATGGTGCACGAAATAAATTGGGCAAGGACAAAATTTGGTGAAAACATTTATGCAAGGCTGGAAGCGATGAAAAAAATTCTAAAAATATTCCTCACTCCCCTTATTGAATGAAACCTCACTTATGGAACGCGATACAAAAACAAGAACCAGTAGCAGGAAATCCTCACTCGGAGGTAAATGACAGAGAATGATTGTCTAAAGTTTATTCATGATTCCCCAAAAACAATTTTCATCTTCGGGACAAGTTAATCCAGATTCACTACCTCTTCACGCCATTTGCTTGCTGTATAAACCCCCATCCCCAGCAGTCCTCGAGCTTTGCACTAGTCCAAAAGATTATGTATTGTGTTTATAGGGTTTTGGTGTGTGTGCGTGCGGGGTGAGGGGTTTTGAGTATTGAATGTACATTATTGTTTTTTTTGATTTGGTATATGTACTAAATTTAAAGTTAAATTACTATTTAAACTTACTCTCCCGGCTCAAAAAGGAATAAAAAAATCCATTTCTGTATCGCAAAGCAAAAGGCGAAAGCAATCCTAGTTTTTTCTTCATGTTTGGCATTTACCAAAAGAAGGAGGCATTTAAAAATACATTATAATTAACTTAAAAAGGATATAAATTTCATTTTAAAACATATATGTGTGTGTTGGTATATATTAAAAAATATGGATGTATGTATGATATAAAGCAAATTTTTAACAATTTTTCTATGTAATTTTTAGGGGCTTGGGAACAGGAGACCATTTCGCATGTTTGGTTCAATTGTAAAGAAGTATGAGATGCTTAGGAAAAAAAAAAAAAAGCACACTCTGTTATGCCAGAACCATATTAAAACACAAGAGTAACATTGAGAAGGCCTTAGCTCAAAAAGGCATTTCCTTTAATTTCATAGGTGTGTAAAGGTAAAAATTTAAGTATAAGGGCGCCGCCACACTAGTTCCATTTTACAGTTCAAAAAACATTCCTCGTTGTTCTTTTTTGCTTTAGGGACGCAAAAAAAAATTTACCATCATAGACACATATTCTTGGACAAGAACGCTCAATCAGCAATATTGTCTGGATAAGCAATTAAGGAAAAATCCCTAAGTGTTCCTGTTGATAAGGATCAAAAAATACTACATTGCCACACGCTATATTTGGTGTTTAAGTTTTTCCACCAAAAAAAAACCCTTGGGGAAACCCACTTCCAAGAGAAAATTTTGAACCTTTCATAAAAAATCTTCAATATAGGCCTGTAGAAGTAGAAGAGTTGCTGAGAAAATATGGAATATATTTTGCAAATGGGGGGGTCCCCGCGACCCCTTTCCCGTGCAAAGTGAACATAAAAATTTTCAAGGGAACAGATTAGCCGGTTTTCTAAGGTCCCCCCAGGAAAATCGGCGCTCTCTGAAAATCATTTTCTGAGACTCAATAAATGATGGGTGTAATATTTCTCTGTTAAGGATGGGAAAGTAGCATGTAAAACTACATGAGGCTTTTGAATGGGGCAACCAAATTATGGAGTATTTCACATGAGAAAAGGCCTGTTACTAGCAATAGATCGGTCACTTGTTAGAGGAGAGGAGAGAGAGAGAGGGGAGAGAGAGAGAGAGGAAATTTACTTTTTATCAAAAAAGCACGAACTTTTAGGCCAAATTTTAACTAAAGGATTGTGTTGACAAAATTTTTAAAAAGAAGGGAATAAAAGGCTAACAAACCATTTTAAGGATTTGGCAATATCCTCCACGCTGCCCCTTTCCTTTATGTCCTGTAGTCAAAAATAAGCACTGCATTTCCGTACTTCATTTGCTCCATGCGGATTGTAAACTATCAACTCTCCCCGTACTACCACAAAAACATTTCCATAGTTTTCAGCCCTATTTAATTTATGTTGTTTTAATTTAAAGGGTATTCCATAATCAATTTTTTTTTCCGCGAAGCCAATTGGCTCTTTCCTTTTTCCTCCCCTTTCCCCCAAAGTGGATAGAAACACCTTTTTTCGGCAATACAATTACTTTTTTTCCCCCTATTTTCCAAACGAACTCCAGGGAGCTTGCGGGCACCTTTATTCGACTAAAGGGGGAGCTTTGCGCAGTAGCCTACTCTTGCACCCTTTCCCTGTGACAACGGCTGCAATACCCTTTTTTTCAAAACGGTATAGATTGACTTTTTTTCTTAAAGTCTCTTTGGCATGGAAAAGGAAGGCCGCCACCCCTACATCAACGACCCTTCAACTCAATCATTTCACTTCTCTCGCTTGGAGTCTGTTTCTCCATTTTCCCCGCTGATCCCCCTGTCGCAGCAAATCGAGCGTTACTTCCTTTCGCCACTTATTGTCAAAAATTCTAATACCTCCATATTTGCCCTGTACAGCTTTTTCCACGCCCCACGCCTTTGCTCAGTTCATTGCAAAAACATCCGGGCCCCTCCCATTATCATATACTCTGGAGTCTTTTGTGTGCAAACCTTTCCCCTTGCGTCTCTTTCAAACTACTGGCTATCTTTTTAGGTTTTTGGTCATTCATACCTATCCCTAAGATGGTGTGAATGAAAGTCACTGGGTGTTTGTCCAAATTTAACAATACATTAGTGACATTCGTATAAAAACAATTTACTTCTTAAATTTACAAATTAAGAAGCAGTTTTCGGTAAATGTTCCCAGTTAGCATCAATAATAAAAACAGAAAATAACGAAAAAATTTAAACCCTTTCATGGAAGAAAAACCTTACAGATAACTGGAAACAGAGATTTCCCTTTACGATTGTAAAATTTATGTAATACAATAAGATATTGTCTCTTTACGAAACATTGTATTTTCTTAACTTCAAAGTACACACGTGTAAGGGTTTAAAAGTTAAAAAAAAATAAATTACTAGACAGCACACAATAAAATGTAACACCCTAAAAAGTCATGAAAACAGCTGTGCCTTTTTAAAACCCCAGGGGCCAACCGTTTTTTTTTTTTTAAAAAAAAAAAATT
>NW_023662201.1:0-16479 GCF_015228065.2 Penaeus monodon | reverse complement strand
CTATTGGAAAAGCAAATCGCAGTTATATTGCGTATCACAGTGCTACCATTAGTGCCACGATTGGTTCATGCCCCACTTAATAACACTTTTTTTAAAAAACAATAATTGAACAAAACATAAATCGCAAGGTTGCACTATTTTTTTTTAAGAAAAAAAAAATTTTATTCATATTTCCCCATAACCGCCGGCGTGCTTCCCCGCCCAAGTCTACGGCCCCTTGACAACAAGGCGGGGCCCTGCTCTGTGTGGGGGCCCCGGGGCTTCGGCGCCTTCTGGAGATTCGGCGCCATAACGCATTTTAGTATCCGACCCGTTGAGTAACCCCTGGCACATGAACACACACACACACCCCCACACACACACACACACACACACACACACACACACACACACACACACACACACACCACACACATATATAATATATATATATAATATATATATACATACAAGTATAAATAGAGAAGATATAATATAGAAAGATAGATGTATGGATATATAGACATATCACTATCATATCTATCTACTATCTACTATCATCATCTATCTATCTATCTATCATCTATCTAAATATATATAATATATATATATATATATATAATATATATATATATATATATATATATATGCACACACACACACACACACACACACACACACACACACACACACACACACACACACACACACACACACACACACACACACACACACACACACATACACACCATACACACAATGACTGTTGAACAAATGATGTAGATAGCTATTTATCTGTTAATTTAATTATATATGGAAAGATAGATAGAATGATATGCATAATATACTTAGCTAGTTATTTATCTGTTTATATACTATATATATATATAATATATATATAAGAGATATTTAATATAATAGTATAATAATATATATAGTATAAAATTTTATAATATATATATATATATATATATATATATAATATATATATAATAATATATGTGTGTGGTGTGTGTGTGTGTGTGTGGGGTGTGTGTGTGTGTGTGTGTGTGTGTGGCGTATACACACATGGAGAAATAGAGAGAGAGATATAGATAAAGACACACACACACACACACACACACACACACACAACACTCACAAAACACACACACACACACACACACACCCACACCAACACACACTCCCACACAACACACCCCACACACACACCCCCCCACACACACACACACACACACACACACACACACACACACACACACCACACACCCACACACCACACATAAATATACGTAAAGTAATGTATTGATGGAAAGATAAAAGATATGCAATAATCCCTCTCTAGCTAGCTTTATTGTTTATTATATATTTTAATATAAAATATAATATATATATATATAAATGAAATAAATTTTAAAATTTATATAAAAAATATAAATTATATTATATATCCCTATAAATATATATATATATATAAAATTATATATAATATAATATTTAATATATAAATAATATAAAATACAAGGGAAAAAATGGGAGAAAGAAATAGATAAAGACACAAAACCCACACCAAAATATACTAAAGTATGTACTGTATATGTATCGAAATGTATTTGTCCTATCTAAGGATTCGAAATTTACTTGTCCTTTATCGAACAGCTCCAACAAGCCCAATTTTCAATGCTAAAAATTTCCCTCTTTATTATTGTACAATTTTTTGATTTCCTTTACCAAGCCCATTAAGAGTAATTATAAAAGACAGTTTTTTAAAATTACCACAATTAGAATTTGCAAATTTAAAGTCTGTTACCCCTTACAGTCCCCAATTACAATTTAATTAATATTTTTTAATAAATCCCTATGTTCAGTCACACCTCAAAACTGAACTGTAGCTAGTAAATATTATAAAAAATGTAGCTAGAGTAGAAAAATTTTAATTCGTAGTGAAAGAATGAAAGGAAAAAAACTTTTGATGTTTTTTGTATTTTTTTTTTTGTATCACAAAAAACGGTATGCTCATGCTTGAGCAGCGGGGCCTCCCCCCATCCTTCGCACAAATCGATCTTACGTTTTTCTTTCCACTTATACCACCCCACAGCCCGCAAATATTTTTGTATGTCGCCAGTTGTTTTTGGTTTTGTTTTCCCTTTTTTTTCCTACACCATCCCGGGCAGAAAGTTTTTTCAAACTTTTATTTCTTTACATGCCCAATAAATTAATTTTCCTCTTTTTTTCAAGATGTCAAAGTGGGTTTTTTACAATTTTTTTTTCCAGACTTCATCTTTCGTCTTCTCTCTGTCCAGCAATACGCAGTACTCGTCGAAACCACATTTCAAAATATGACTTTTCTTTCACACCAACACCCAAACACTCAGAACCAATGATGAAATTTGGGAAAAAACTAAGAGTTCAAAAACTAGCTTTTCCTAGGTAATGCTTGGTTTTAGTTTTATGAGAGCAACGGGGCGTTTTTGGAAATGGTAATTTTCTTTTTATTCCGGGAAATATTAGTATTAGTAAAAAAGCTCCAAAAAAAGTAACTCTTTACATTTCCAAACTTTCCATTAATGTAAATGTTCTCATTGTCTTTCCCGGTACTTGAATTTCAGATTTTAGTTTCTGGATAAGAAAAAGCCGTTTTTCGCTTCCTCAAATTTTTATTAGTAGTGTTGTAGTCAGGATACTCTGGCAATCAAAACAATCATCGCGTACCCAGTTTTGAATTTTTACCTCCAACCCACAGTTCCTAAAAAATTCTTAGAGCCCTCTCAAATGTTCAGAAAATTTAAAGAGGTGGGAGACAGAATGCAACCCTGTCGTACCCTGTTTGACTTCGAACCATTGAAACCCCATAGGGTTTCAAAAGCTGTTTGTTTTTGGGTCAACAAGGTTTTATAATGGTGAGTTTGGAAATTTCAACGCATGTATTCCAAGGCGTGATCAACAGTACAAAAGCTTCAATAACGATGAAACACAGGTATAGGTTTTTCTGTGTTTTTGTTTTCTCTATGAAAATTTTTAAATTTAGAATTGGTTTGGACCTTTTCCAGGGCGAAAACCTGTTTTTTCGCTGAAATTCCTCTTAACTTCAACTTCATTCTTTCCAATTTTTTCAAAAAAAATTTGGGGGAAAATTTAAAGGCAATGTCAATTTTGTTGCATTGGATTTGGGGGGGCACCTTTTTTGGGTTGGGAGTAAAGATGTTTTACCAGTTTCGCCATTTTTTCATTCCCATTTTTTGTAGAGTTGAAAAATTTTCAACATTTTCCCCAGCATTTAATTGTTTGCTTTATTTCATCATTCCGGGGCTTTATTTTTTCCTTTTTTTAGGGTTTTATAACTTCGTCAGCGTGGCGGGGTTCATCCCGCTGCTTTGATTTAATTTAATGGTTTTTAGTTTTTTATTTTTTTGATAAGTTGGAACAATATTGATCTCATTTTGATTTTTTTCCCATACATAAAAAAGTCCATCTTCATTTTTGATAGTGCCTTTGGGTTTTAAATTTCGTGTGATGTTTTTTAAATTGGTAGAGTTTTTAGTTGTCTTTTTGATAGAACAGTTTAAAATTTTTGGGCAATGTTTTTTAAAATATTTTTCCTTTTCTTGTCGCAATAATCTTGAATTTTTATTTTGTTTTTTGAAATTTCTTTTTTAACTGGATTATTGAACCTTTTTTTTTTAGGATCTTTTGTTTTAATTTTACTTAGTGTTTTTTAGATATCCCGGGGGGAATTTGCTTTCTTTTGGGGATAGTTTTTTAAGAGGCTCAGCAAAAGTTCTTTTTCCTTTTCCACAACTCATTGGGTTTTTATCCAATGATGAGTATTTTAAATTTTTGACACGCAATTCGTAATTGTTACAAGAGTTTTGTAGCGAGCTTTTGAGGTGGGTTGGGGGCCCCCATCTTTTGAGTCTTATTTTAAAACGATAGTTAGTAGTTTTTTTTGGTCACTGTTTTAGCGGACCAGGTCGTTGTTCGAATTTTTACAACTCTTCCATTTTTTTGGGTTTAGACAAGTGTCAATTTGGGTTTCGTTTCTTTGTTGGGGAAAAAAAGTGTACAAGTTTGGGGGGTGTTGGAACAATGTATGGCTAAATAAAATTTGTACTAAGAATTAATAAAAAACTTTTCCTTTTCATTTTTATCTCCGGGGAATTTTTTACAGGTGTCATTTTTAGATATTTTTCTACTTTTGGGGGAGGGTTCCCCTGATTTTTTTTACATCTTGTTTGGGTTTTGTTAAAGTATCTTGGAGAGGGGTTTTAAAAAATCCATTTTTCATCACTGAATATGGTTTGGGGCGTAGCATGATTACTAAATTTGAGGTTTTTTGTATTCGACTTTAAAAAGCGATTTATTTGGGGGACCCAAATTTGGCATTTTATTTTTTTTGTGGAAATAGCAACCCCGGGCAAATTTCTTTTCTTTCCCGAAAAAAAAAACGTCTTTTTTTCTTTTGTTTTGAAAAAATTCCATTTCTTTTCCAATTGGTCATGATTTCCCAGTTTTGAATTTGTATCTATCCATTTTTTTACAGGGAAATATGTAAATTTACCCATCTTTATTTTCCTTTCGTTCCCCCTCCGATTTTTTAATGTTTTTTAATTGGGCCCGTTTTTTATTTTTTTTGTTTCCAGATGCATATTTAAAATTGTGCTGGTTTCCACTAACTAACCGCCCCTTGAAACCCCCCGCGCGGGCGATTTGGGAGAATTATCGTTTTTGATTTAATCATGGGGTAGGGTTTTCAGGAGAATAAAAAAGTGAGGGAACCCCCCGGTCCTTAACTCGAGCTCCCCAAAATTTGGGGAACTACTTGCGTTTAAAACAGTACACTGAAAGCCAGAATATTTTTGGTGAAAAAATAATCAGTAGAAAAAAGGGTTTTCACCAGATATCCCCGCCCTGCTGCCGACAGCCACCGCAACCCCGGTAAGGGGGGCAATAGGGGGCATCCTTTTTCAAGGGCACCCTAGGGCATTATTTTTTACCCAGGAATGTTTTTTTGTTTTGAACGTAAATCAACCATCCCTCAATGAAAGGTCGGGGTTTTTTAATGAGTGAATTAAGGAAAATGTTAAAGAGGGGCGGGAAAAAAATTTTTATAAAAGTAATCATGAGAATAGCAACAGCGGGAAAAAATGTAAAGAACCCATTTCAAATAATAATTTTTAATGATTGATAGTAATAATTTGGGAGTAAAAAAAAACTAAAAACTAATAGTTAACAAGATGAAAAGAAATAAAAGTACAAGTGTATTTTTCTGAGAAGTATATATATATATAATATATATATATATATATATATAAAGATATATAAGGGGAAAAACAAATTTTCAGAAATAATAATAAGTTTATAATATTTATATATATATATAAATATATAAAAAATATAAATAGGGTGTTGAGTGGCATGGGGGTGGGGTGTGTGTTGTGTGTGTGTGTGTGGGTGTGGGGGGTGTGGTGTGTGTGTGTGCGCGCGAGTGTGTGTGTGGTGGTGTGTGTGTGTGTGGTGTGGGGGGTGTGTGTGGTGTGTGTGTGTGTGTGTGTGTGGTGTGGTTGTGGGTGTGTGTGTGGGTGTGGTGGCGGTGGTGGTGGTAGGGAAAACCCCCAAAAAAATATATATCACTATATCTATATCTATATCAATCTATATCTTTTCTAATTATCTATCTATATCTATCTATAAAATACATAATATGTGTGGTGTGGGGGGTGGGGTGTGGGGTGTGTGGTGGTGTGTGTGTGTGGGGGTGTGTGTGGGGGGTGTGGGGTTTGTGTGTGTGGGGGGTGTGTTGTGTGTGTGTTGGTGTGTGTTTCGTGTGTGTGTGGGGGGTGTGGGTGTGGGTTTTTGAATGTAAATATGTGCACAACACACACACACACCACCACACACACCAAATATATAAATATAAAATAATATAATAATATATAAAATATATAAAAAAACACAACACGCATTTTTTTTGTTTTTTGTGTGTGTTTGTGTGTGGGGGGGTGTGTTGTGTGTGCGTGATGAATATTCCCAAAAAAAAAAATAATATCACAGAATCCCCAATTGCATTAACAAATAGCGAGCGATAGATAGAGAGAAAGAAACCAAGCAACCCACGGAATAACAAACCAGACTGACAGCCCACAAAAAACAGGTGACAGTGACAAAAGACAGAACATAATTAGGGTCATGCAATATGTAATTTATATTATTCTCAACATAAATCACATTCGAAATGGTTTGTGCACAGGATGAGTTATGAGTAACACTTCATGTACAAACCAATGCAATAGACATATTGCTTTAAAATGGAGATACACATATTGACACACACACACACAACACACACACACACACACCACACACACAAAACTATTATATATAAAATTAATATATAAGATATATATAATATAATAAAATTACACACACACACACACACACATATACACATTTTGTGTCGTGTGTGTGTGTGGGTTTGTGTGTGTTGTGTACTATAACATTAGTATGGATATATAAACAAAACAGTACCACACACACACACAACACACACCACACAAAACCCCACACCCCATACAATATATGTATACATACACACACAGCACACACAAACATAGTATATATCTGCAGATAATATAATATAATATATATATATAAAATATATATATATATATATAAAATATATTCACACACACATCTACATACACACACAACCCCACACACACACTCCCACACACCCCCCCCCACACACACACACGCACACACACAACACAAAACACACACACACTCACACCCACACACACACACATTTCTTATTTCTTATTTACTCTGCACAGTTATCACACCCACCAACAAAGATAGACGATACTAAGTCTCCTAATATATAATCAAAATTGCATATTAAAAAAACAACATTTAAACCCTTCCCCTTCACATTTTAATAGATATATACAATTTTTTACGGAAGTGTTCATTAATTGCATACTTTAAACGGTACGTGTTTTTAAATACTATTGAGAGTGACTTTGCTAAACAAAATTAATAACAGAATCATTAATATCTATTTTCGTTTGTTTTCTTTGATTTTAAGCCCAAAAAAAGGGAAAAAAACAGATGATAACATGAAAATAACTAAGAACTTGAAAAAAAAAGAAGCAAATATAAACATAAAAAGAATGGTCTCGATTTATTCTTCTTTCCAAATAAAGGGAGCCGTTATAAAAAAAACCCTTAAGAGCTACGAAAAAAAATGAAAATTCCCTTTAAAACGCTTCACTCATTTATATAAATAAAAGCATTTTGATTTCCTTTGCGCCGGGTTTTTCTGGGAGTGTTTTCTGAATATGTAATACACACAGCCGTAAATATCGGAGCATCATCTTTTCAAACAGACATTCCCGAAAGGAATTTTTTTATTTCATTTAGCAAGGCCGCTTTTAAAAAAGAAAAATAACAACACACACACCACGTACAAAAAACCCCGATTAATCCTGCCCTTTTTTTCGTTTATTTTCCCCCAGTTTCATTGTAATTGCAGTAAACCGTGAGAGAGAGGGTAATAAAACATTTTCCCCTTGGGAGGATAAGTGGGGGTTAAATGGGTTTTTATAGGACCGGAAATAAATTTAAAATTGGTGAAAAGGTTTAAATACGCTTTGTTCAGGGAAATATCTTTGAAAATACAAGCTAGGTTTTTCATTTAAAAGTTGGTCTACGCATGGACACTTTGGGATATAAAAGTAATATAATAAAATTATCGCAAAAACGAAAGTGTTGGCTAACAGTAAAAAAAAATGAGCTATCGTAAGCAGGGCGGAGGTCATTCAAAATATGTCAGATATTATTTTTCACGGGCCACCATTTTTTTAACTGCTTTTTGGTACTTTTTCCCTTATTTGGATTTACCCGGAGTTGTAGGGCCATTCCCTTTTTATACTCTAAAAGATTCTTTTTTATTTTTAAGCATGATAATTTCAAACCCTTTCATCAAAATCGCGCAGTCTTTGCCGGGTTTTTTTGTTTGTCTTTTCAACGGCGTGTACAAAACACAACCCACACACACCACAAAAAACATATAAAAATATCAAACATCTATTATCTTCTATTAAATTATATAAGTTTAAAAAAAAAAACAAAAAAAATATTTTAAAATTTAATTATAATTTATTAAATTTTTTTTTTAAAAAAATATAATAATATAATATATACTTTTAAATATAAAATATTTTTTTTTTTAATATATAAAAATTTATTTTTTTTTGTTTTATTTTATTAAAATTTATATTTTATATTAATTTTAAAATTAATAATAATAAATTATTTTATTTTTTTTTTTATTGTTTTTTATAAAATAAAAAAATTTTTTTTTTTTTTATTTGATAAAAATAATAGAATTATAAGATTAATATAAAATTAAAATAAAAAAGAGAGAAAGAATAAGAAGAAGAAAAAGAATTATGAAATAAAAATATATATAATGAGAATAAAAATATATAAAGATTATTTATAATATTAATAATAAAGAATAGAAAAAAAAAAAATATTAATAAAGAAAGAATAATATATATAAATAAATAGAATAAAATATAAAAGTATAAAAATATATAAAAAAGAATTATAAATAGATAAATATAATAAAATAATAAATTAGAAAAAAAATATATATTTTAAAAATAAATAAAATTAAAAATATATATATATTAATATAATAATTTTAAAATAGAATATAAAAAATATAGAGGGGGAAATAAAATATAATATATATAAGAGATAATATATATATAAGATAATATATATATTATTATAATATAATAATATATATATAATTATAAAAAATAAATAATATATAAGAAATAGATTATAATAAAAAAATAAAATTAAAAATTTTATAAAAGATAATTAAAATATATATTTAAAATATATATATATAATTAATATAATATTATAAAAAACACACATACACACCACAAAAACCACAACACACAAAAAAATTTAAATATATATATTATAATTTTAAAATATATATAAAAATTATAATATATATATAAAATATATATCTAAAACAAATATATTAAAAATATATATATATATATATATATAATTTTATATAATAATACTGAAAAGAGTATATGAGAAATTATGTAAAAAAAAAAAAAAAAAAATATATTATATATATATAAAATAATATATATATATATAATTATACATAAAATTATATATAGTGATAGATAGTGATAGATGATATAGATATAAATATGGGTGTGTGTGTGTGTGTGTGGTTGTGTGGTGTACAGCACGATGAAAGACAAACAATAAGAAACACGGCAAAGACTGTCAGCGATTGTGATGAGAAGGAGTGTGAAATTTAATGCTTTCAAAATAACAAACAGACTCGTTTGAGTAGAAAAAGATTGGAAGGCCCCTACAACCTCAGGAAATCCAAAATAATGGGAAGTAAACTAACTAAGCGATAAAAAAAGGGGAAAGGCCCGTGAAAATATAACTGACAACTTCGAATGACCATCCACCCCGTTTACGATAGGTCACTTTTTTAATTTTACCCAAACACATTCTTTTCGAATAATTTTATTAATTACTTTTAAAGAAAAGGTCCGAGTAGAGCCAACGTTTAAGATAACATAGCTTTTGTAGGAAAGTTTTCCCCTGAAAAAAGCGTATTAATGAACCCTTTTTAACCAATCTAATATTCGGTACTATGAACACCATTTAAACCCTCACACATTATTCAAAGGGGAAAGTAGATAATACCCTCTCCCCACGGGTTATACGCAATACAATGAAATAGGGAAAAACATGATAAAAAGGGCGGATAATAATGGGGGAATTTTGTAGGGGTGTGTGGTTGTTTTTTATCTTTTTATCGGCCCATGTAAAAAGAAATGAAAAATAGATTCATTTTGGGGAAAATAGTTGATTGAAATGAAAGATATCCGATTTTTAGGGGGGTGGTGTACAGAATCAAAAATGCACTCCCATGTAAAGCCCGGCGCAAAAGGGAAATCGAAAGTCATTTCTTTGATAAAAAGTTTGTAAAAGCTTTAAAGGGAATTTATATTTTATTCGTAGCTTAAGGATTTTTATATACGCTCCTTTTTTTGGGAAGAAGATGGAAAAAATCGAGACCTTTCTTGAGATTGTATTCGCTTACTGTTTTTTTACAAGTTCTGTTATTGTCATGTTAAAAATCTGTTTTTCCCCTTTTTTTAGGCTTAAAATCGAAGAAAAAAAAAACGAAAAATAAGATATAATGATTCGGTATTTTTTGTTTGAGCACTTAAATAGATTAATAAACACGTACCGTTTAGAAAAATTAATGAAACAGCTCCGTAAAATAATTTTTAAATCTATTAAATGAGTGAAGGCGAAGGTTAGACTGTTGTTTTTTTTAATAGAAATTTTTTTAATTAGGAGACTGAGTCTATCTTTGTGGTGGTTGATAATGTGCAGAGTAAAAAAGAAATAAAAAATGTGTGTTGGGGGTGTGGGAGTGTGTGTGTTGTGTGTGTGTGGTGTGCGGTGTGGTGTGGGGGTGTAAGTGTGTGTGTGTGTGTGTGGTGTATGTAGAGTGTGGTGAAAATATATTTATAAATAATTATAATATATTATAATATAATATATAATATATTGCAGATATATAAATATTTTGTGTGTGTTGGAGGTATGTATAATATAAGTAGTGTGGGTTTTGGTGTGGTGTGTGTGTGTGTGGGTGACATGTTATTTTAATTACGCTAATAAATGTATAAAGTCCACACAACACAAAAAAACACACACACACAACACACACACTAGTGTATAGGGTTGTGTGTGTGTGGGGTATATTTTATAATATATATATATATATAATATTTTTAAAATATATATATATGGTGTGGGTGTGTGTGTGTGTGGTGTGGTGGGTGTAAAATGTTAAAATCCTTTTAAAAGAATTATCTACTTGCGGTACATGAAGGTTTTACCAAACTACCGTGACATAAACCCTTCGAATGATGAATTTATTTTGAGAATAAATGATAAATTTACATTTTCAAGCCCCAAAATTATCGTTCTGTTTTTGTCAGCTGTCAGGTTTTTTGTGTTGTCAGGGGTTTGTTTTCCCGTGGGGTTGTTTGGTTTCTCTTCTCTTATTATTTGGTTTTGTCTATTTTTAAGCAATAGGATTCTTGAATAGTAGTTTTTTTGGGAATTATAATACAGGCCCACACAAACAACACACAAACAAAACCACAAACACACACACCAAACACATAAATGCGTGAGTGGGGTTTTTAAAAAATTTTAATAATAATATATATTATATATTATAATAATATATTGGTGTGTGGGTGTGTGTGTGTGTGGTGTGCACATATAATACAATAAAAAAACCACACGCCCACCACACACACTCACGACACACACACACACACACCACACACACACCACACACAAAAAACCAAACACACACACACACAACACCACACACCACACCCCACAACACACACACAACCACACAACACACCACAACACACACTATTAGTTTTAATATAGAAGAAGATAGATAATGAAAAGATATAGATTAGATATAGATATAGATATAGATAAGATAGAAAAATTAGTATATGGGATTATACCTACCAACACACACACGCACAAAACCACGCACACACCACGCCCACACACACACAACACCCCCACCCCACCACACACACCCACCACCCACCCCCAACAACACACACCCACCACAACCGCGCGCCACAACACACAACACCAACACACACACAACACACCACAAACACACACACACACACACATGCAACTCACACACACATTTTTATATATATATAAAAATTATATATAAAATATATATATATATAATATATATATATATATGTAGTTTATATATATTAGCTAATATTTAAATTAAATATATATATAAAATATATATATAAAATTTTATTTAGAAGAAAAAACATCATAAGTAATTTTTTTTATCTCATATTTAAAACTATTAGTTTTAGTATTTTTATTATCCCAATTTATATCAACATTAGAAATTAGTTTTTTGTAATGGTACAGTATTTTTATTTCCGGCTGTGCTTTTATCATAGATAATACAATAAATATATTTATCCAGTCCTCTGTGAACATTTCCTTAATTCATCATAAAACACAACCCTTTCATGATGGAGGTTGTTTTACGTTTCGTATACAAAAAAAACTTTTGGGAAGACAAAAGCCCCTGGGGGCCCCCTAAAACAAGGATGCCCCATTAGCCCCTATACGGGGTTGCGGTGAAGCTGCGGCAGCAGGGGAGTGGATATCGTGAAAAACCTAAATTTACTGATTTCTGGTTTCACCCAAAAAAATATGTTGGCGATTACAGGTAAGTTTTAAAAGCGGGAAAATAGTTCCCCTAATTAGTTGGAGACGCGAGTTGAGAAGGGGCGGGGATTCATCAAATTTTTTATTCTCCGAAAAAACCCACCCAAGATTAAAAACAGAAACGAAATTCATACCCCATGCCGTCGCGTGGGTTTTTCAAGGGCGGTAGTTGTGGGGGAAACCCGGTGCAAAGTTAAAAAAGATCTGGAAGACAAAGAAGATAAAGAAAACAGGGCCCAATAAGAAACAATTAAAAAGGAAAGGGAAGTAAGGAAAAGAAAGGATGGTAAAAAACATAGTCTGAACGAAAAAGGTGAACAAATTCAAAACTGGAAACAGGGCCAAGGAAAAGTAATGGAAATTCAAAACTAAAAAAAAACAAGACAGTTTTTTTTGGAAAAGAAAAAGGAAATTTAGTACGGAGTTTCTATGATTCCACGAAAAAAAAGCAAAGCATAAGGGGACAGCCCCCAAAAAAAGACGCATTTTAAAAGTCAGAATAAAGCAAAACTCATAAATTAGTATATACAAGTAGCACCACCAATATTGCAAATGATAAAAAATGAATTTTTTTTTAACTCTCCCAAGATACTTTTGAAACCCCAAACCCCAACAGAGAGTAAAAATAACAGGGGGACCTCAAAAGCAAATGGAAAAAATAATTAAAAATGAACCGTGGAAAAAACGGCCTTGGAGAAAAAATGAAAGGTAAAGATTTTAGAATTCTGAGTAAAAAAAATTTAGTATAGCCAAAATGTTCCAAAACCACCCCAAAACACTGTAAAGGGTTTCACCCGAAAAAAGAACACGCAAAACCAATTGACTAAATTTTGGGACCAAAAATGGGAAAAGGGGGCATAAAAAAAACGAAAACAAGCCTGGTGCCGATCAACAGTCCCAAAACTACAAAAATACGACTTTTTTAAAAAAAGACTCAAAAAAAATGGGGCGCCCAAACCCCCCTAAAACCGACTACAAAATCTGATAACATTCGAATTTCAGGTCAAAAAAATTTTAAAAAACTCAATCAATGAAGGATAAAAAACCCAAAAAGTTGTGGGAAGAAAAGGGAAAAAAACTTTGCTGAGCATGCTTAAAAAAACTATCGCCCAAAAAAAAAAAGAAAATTCCCCCCGGGGTATTGAAAAAAAAATAAGTGAAATTTAAACAAGAAGATGCTAAAATAAAAAGTATCAAAATCAGTGAAAAATAATTTTCCAAAAAACAAAATACAAAAATTCAAAGATTAGCGACAAGAAAGGAAAAATATTTAAAGAAAAATTGCCAGAGAATTGAAAAAATGTTCTATCAAAAGACAACTAAAAAAAACCCCAAAGGGGTACGAAAAATCCCAAAATTTAAACCCACAATGGAACTTCAAAAAAGGGAAGGGTGATTTTTTTATGTGATGGAAAAGAAGTCAAAAAGAGAAACATATGTTCAACTTATACAAAAAAAATAAAAAACTAACAAAAAATTTTAATTTGACTCAATGACAGGGGATGAACACCGCCATGCGGGGCAAGAAAAAGCCATAAAAGAAGTAAAGAAAAACAAGAGCCGGAATAGATGAAATAACAGAGAACTAATTAAAAATGCTGGCGAAAATGTTTAATCTTCTCACAAACTCGACAAAAATTGGAATAAAGAAAATGGCCAGAAGACGGGTTTTAAAAACAGTCTTTACTCCCCTACCTAAAAAAAAGGGACGCCTCCCAAGCAAACCCCTAATAGGAAATTGCCTTTTAAAAAGTCACAGCAGCAAAATTTTTGAAAAAAATGCTGAAAGAAGAAGTTTAAGTTTAAAAGAGGGAAATGAGACGAAAAAACAGGTTTTCGCCCGGAAAAGGTACCAGAAACCCGTTTAAAAAATTAAATGATCAAAGGAAAAAACAGAGAAAATCAGAAAGACTATCCGTGTTCATCGATTTTGTAAAGCTTTTCGAACTGTTTTCACGATACCTCTGAAAAATGACGATAGAAATTTTAAAAAACCCTCATCCAATTTAAAAAAAGCCTTTTTATACCAACAAAGCGCGTAAGAACACTTTTGGGTTAACAGAAGGTTCGAAGCAAACAAAGGGGAACAGGGTGATTCTGTTCGCACCTCTTAAATATATTTGAAACAATTATGAAAAGGTGCTCTAGGAATTTTTAAGGAACTGGGGTGTTTGGGGGATACAAAAAATAAAACTGAGGACGCCGATGAATATTTTTGATTTCCGCATAACTGAACTAAACAATAAGAAAAGTTTGAGAAGCAAGCGAAAAGGTGGTTATTTTTTAATCCCAAAAAAAATAAGACAGAAGATTCAAAGATAACCGGCAATGAACAAGATAAATGTTACAATTTAAAGGAAGATTGTGGAAAAAGTGAAAAAGTTTACTTATCTTGGAGCTGTTTAACAATACAATGATGATTCACGGAGATTTAAAAAAAAGAATTACCATTTCCAAAAGGCCAAGTTGCCTCAAAACTTGGAAAGACCGAAGCATTATACGGACAAAGTGAGGTATGAACCATTTGTTTTCCCCCCCCCCTTTCATCATAGGGGTTTTGGTGTGGGTGTTTAATAGTAGACAAGAAAAGCAATAGTTTTTAAAAGTGGTGTTTCAGCGAGTATGCGTTAGCGGACAGAGAAGAGAGAATGATGAAGGCTGAGAAAAAAAAATTTTAAAGACCCTTTTTGGGCATTTGAAAAGGAAATTTAAAAATTTTTTGGTCAGTAATGAGAAGTAAAAGTATTAGAAAAACTGGAAGGGTGGGGTAGGAAACAGAGGAAGAGGGAAACCAAAGACAAGACGAGCGGGCAATATCAAAATATTTGGGGCGTCGATGGTTAAGTGGAAAAAAAAGCGTAAGATCGAGTTTTGTGGCGAAGGATGGGGGAGAGGTCCCCGGGCTCAAAACATGAGCATACCCTATGATGATACAAAAAAACAAAAAACAAAAAAACAAAAACAGTTGTTTTCATTATATTTTCAAGCGAAATAATTTACTAGCTAAGACATTTAATAAATTTAAGTACAGTTAGTTGTGATGGTGTGACGGAACTGGTACTTATTGGATAAAATTTTTATGAAAGTGTAATTAATGCAGCATGGAAGGGGGTTTGACAGATTAAGTTTTGCAATTAGCCCCAAAGGTGGAATTTAAAAAAAGATTGTATAATCCCCTTAAGGGCTGGAAATGGAAAACAATAAATTTTACAATAAAAAAAGGAAGTTTTTGATTTTAAATTTGGTCTTGTTTTGGGGAAAGCTTTCGATAAAGGGGCAGAGTGAATTTCGAATCCTTAGAAGGGGCAAAACTTTTCAATAATATACAAATACTAACATACGAAATGTGTGTGTGTGTGTTTTCTATTTCTTCTCTCTATTCCCCCTGTGTATAATATAATATAATAATATATAATAATTATATATTATATATATAATATTTTATATAAATTAATATTTTGTTAATATAATAATAATAATAATATATATAAAATATATATACATATAATAAATATAATATATAAATATATATAATATATATAATAAACGAAAATAGTAGTAGAGAGGTATATTAGAATCATCTACTTTCCAACAAGTACTATACAAGAATTTTGTGGTGTGGTGGGTGTGTGTTGGGGTGGTGTGGTGGTTTGGGGGTGGGTGTGGGGGGGTGTTTTGGGGTGTTGTGGTGTGGCCGGTGGTGTGTGGGGGGTGTGTTTTGTGGTGTGTGTGTGTGTGTGTGTCTTTATCTAATCTCTCTTCTATTTTTCCATGTGGTTTCGCACACACAACACACACACAACACCACACACACCAAACACACCACAACCCCCCAAATATATAAAATAATATAAATAATAAAAATATAATATTATATAATAAATATACATAATATAATATAATAATATATATATTAAAATAATATAATATAATATATTATAAAAACAGATAAAAAACTAGTAGAGAATATTGCATACTATCACTACTTTCATATAAGAAAATTAACAGAGAATAGCATCTACATCATTGTCAACAGAATTGTGGATGGGTGTTGGGGTGGTGTGTGTGTTGTGTGTGGGGTGTGTGTGTGTGTGTGGGTGTGTTGGTTTTGGGGTTTTTTTT
>NW_023662200.1:0-16480 GCF_015228065.2 Penaeus monodon | reverse complement strand
ACAAGTAGCACATTAGATTTATCAAAATCCGGAGAGGGGACGAACACAGGAAAGACACAAAGATTATATCCTCACTCACAGCTGGCAGAACACCTAGAGGCCCTGGTGGGCCATACTATGAAGAAAAACAACCACCTCTGCAAGAAGATCGGAGACATCGTCAGGCAAAAGAGATCAGACCACAACAGACCTCACAGCCAAGTGTACAGCATACCTTGGGGTGGCTGCGACAAGGTATACATAGGTGAGACAGGGACGTGGCCTCCATGAACAACGTATCGCCCAAAACACCGCAGCCCCCTCCGACGCACGACAAGAGGAGCGCCTTCTTTGTTCACGTCGACTCCGACGGCCATCCCCCAAGTGGTCCAGGCCTCCATTATTAAACAAGGCCCTCCCCCCACGAAAAAGGGAAAAGATGGTAGAAGCGGCTTTCATACAACAACCAACAACTTCAACACCGCAACAGGGAGCCACGAACTAGCCAAGGTCGTCGCACACCTGATTACCGACGTGACCTGACCGCCTAGTACTTGTATTTTACCTCTATGTAGCCAGAGCTACATAGAGGTATATATACAAGTACTAGGGCGGTCAGGTCACGTCGGTAATCAGGTGTGCGACGACCTTGGCTAGTTCGTGGCTCCCTGTTGCGGTGTTGAATTTGTTGGTTGTTTGTTAGAAACGCCGCTTCTACCATCTTCCTTTGTCGGGGGCAGGCCTTGTTTAATAATGGAGGCCTGGGACCACTTGGGGAGATGGCCGTCGGAGTCGACCGTGAACAACGAAGGCGCTCCTCTTGTCGGTTCGCGGAGGGCGTGCGGGTTGGGCGATACGTTGTTCATGGAGGCCACGTCCTGTCTCACCTATGTATACCTTGTCGCAGCCACCACAAGGATGCTGTACACTTGGCTGTGAGGTCTGTTGTGGTCTGATCTCTTTTGCCTGAACGATGTCTCCGATCTTCTTGCCAGAGGTGGTTTGTTATCTTCATAGTATGGCCACCAGGGCCTCTAGGTGTTCTGCCAGCTGTGAGTGAGGGATGATAATTCTTTGTGTCTTTCCTGTGTGTCGTCCCCTCTCGACCTAGTCCATGATCTTTACCGCTTTGCGTCGAAGGTGGCTGAGCAAGGCGCCGAGGGTAACGGGGGGCGCTGGAAAGTGTTGCTGACGTGCTGTATTTCCTCCCCCAGGAACTCCGGGCTGCAGATTCTAAAGTCTCGGGGGAGAAACCAATGACCCCCGCCTTCTTTGGTTCGGCTGTTTGTGGGCAGAGAAATAGTGTATGTAATCATCTTTATTAGTGGGCTTCTGTGTACAGAAAACACCGGGCCGTCAGGTCTTCTATGGATCAGGGTGTCGAGGAAAGGAAGCTGTTCATTCTTCTCCTCTTCGGTGGTGAACTGTATGGAGGGGTGTACTGGCATTTAGTCTGTGGAGGAGTTCTTGAAGGTTCGTTCTGGTTGGTATACACCCAAGGATGTCATCTACGTAACGAAGCCAGACTACCATTTTTCCCTACGATGTTCCGGTGGGTGGTCAGCCTCGAGGGTTTCATAAACGCTGGGGCAAGGACGGCTGGACAGAGGTGAGCCCATAGCAAGTCCTTGGGATTTGCTGTACTCACGTCCTCGGAATTCAAACGGGCCAAAACTCCACCAGAGGCGGATGAGTGCGACATTTAAACATCTCTCGGCAGCGGTAGTTCATCCTCGTCCATATTCCCGTCAGCGTTCTTTCTGCAGCTTTGATGGCCCCGTCAATCGGGACGTTGGGAAGAGTGATCTGACGTCGAAGCTAACCAGCTTTTGCATCTCATCCCAACATTTTGCAAATTTTGGTCATCATATCGGTGGTGTTTGAAAAGATGACAACCACTGATGGAGTTTTTAAAACGTCGAGAGAGGTGCTGCAAGCTTCTTGCTAGCCGGTGTTGGGGCACTCCCCGGTCCCGTTGGTGATGGGTCTCACGGGGTTTCTTCTTTGTGGGTTTTGATGTTTCCACGGATCGTCGGCGTCGTGGTGGTGCTCCTCGAGCAGTGCAGCAAAGATTTCCCCTTCTCCGAACCCTTTTAGGATCCTCCGTGTGTTTTGTAAACTCTAGGGACCTGTCCTGCGCGTTTTCCTGTCCTGGCTTTCCTGTAAATAGATACATCCGAGAGCAGTATTTCCATCTTATTGATATAATCGGTACTATTAATGATTACGATACCGCCACCCTATCAGCCGGAGCAATGACAACAGAGTCAGTCTCTTGCCAAGTTCCTGTAGGGCCTTAATGTACCTAGCAGGAAGGCAGGCTTCCGTCCTTTGGCGCTGGCGACTGGACAGGTCACAACTCCCTGCAGGAATCCTCTCTCAATAGCAGAGAGATTTCTCCCGGTAGTTGGACTCGATAAAGTCACCCATGCCTTTACTAAGGGAACAGGCGAATTTTAAACCTAAAGACAAGGCTTCCCCTTTGGGTCTTGTGAGAGGTTTGTGTGACATTTGAACATAAGCATCACGCCCCATTCAGACCACCGCTACTAGAAAAGCACCTCTAACAACTTTATTCTCCCCTTCTGTAGATCGTCCTTTTCCAAAATTTCAGGGCGAGTTAAAGGCCTGCCCCACGCAAAAGGGAAAATGGTAGAAGCGGTTCATAAAACAAACCCAAAAAACTTCAACACCGCAAAAAGGGAGCCCCGAATAGCCCAAAATGTCGCCCCAACCCGTACCGACGTGACCGACCGCCTATACTTGATATAACCTTAGTGTTAGTTTATATGCCCTGAGAAGCAATTAAAGCGAAAAGGCCTTCGGGGATATTCGTGTGTTTTCTTTTTATTCCCCTTTGTTTTCTACTCGCAATCTGTTCGACATGAATTCCACACGTGTGTTCTTTAACAACGATGGCGAGGAAAAGGGAAAACACAAAAAGAAGAAAGCTCCAAAACATCAGGAACCCCAGAGTTTCTTTAAGGGGTTTGGGAAGGGCAGGTTCTCCCCCGTAGCGCCCCCCCCATCTCAAAAGGAAGTTCCCCCCGTTTCCCAAAGTGCTAAGTGTTACCTGGAGGAAGGGATTTGTGGGTGCACGAAGAGATGGAGACCGAGGAGCCCCCTTCGGGGGTCCACCTTCCCCCTAGACTCGTCCTCGAAAATTGGGAAAGAGGACGATCTACAGAAGGGGAGACATAAGAGATTGTTAGAGGATGTTGTACAGTAGGGGGGGTCGAATGGGGGTGATGACTTGAAGTTAAAATGTCACACAACCTTCACAGGACCCCAAAAGGGAAGCCTTGTCTTTTGGTTTAAAAGGGGGGGTTCTCAAAAATTTAAAACCAAAAAACCCCGGGGGGGCAAAAGGGACCCCGAGCGCCCCTTTTAAAGAAAGGGGCCTTAAAAAAGGGAAAGGGGGGGGAAAAACCCCCGCCAAAAAAAACCCACTTAAACCCCCAAAAAAACCCCCGCCCCGGGAAGGGGCCCAAAAAAGGGCCCCCTGCCTTTTCCCCAGGGTTTTTTTTAAACCCCCAAAAAAAAAAGGTTTTTTTAAATCCCCGAAAAAAACCCCAAAAACCCCGGCTAGGGCTACTTCCCCCTTTTGCATTTTTTCCAATTTGCCTAAAACCCAGGTTTTTTCTTTTAAAAAAAAAAAGGGGGAAAAATTTTCTCCCCCAAAAAAAAAGGGGTCCCCCGGGCAAAATTGAGGGGTTTTTTTTTTAAAAACCCCCCCCCCCCGGGTTCCCCCCCCTTTTTCCAACCCCGGAAGGTAAAAAAAAAAAAACACGGGTTTCCCAGAAGCCCCGGGGCCCTTTTTCCCCCAAAAAAACCGGGGGGGGTTTTTTTTTTGGGAAAAAAAACCCCCAAACCCGGTACAAAAAATTTTTTCCCCCCCCTTTCTGGGGGCGGGTAAAAAGAAGCAACACAACCCCCACGGAAAAAAAAAAACCCTTTTTTGGTTTCCCCCCCTGGCCCTTTAAAACACCCGCAAAAAAATTAAAGGGGAAAAAACCCCCCTTAAAAACCCCGGGGGGGGGGGGGCCCCCCGGGGCCCCCGCGAAAACCCCCCTTCCCCCCAAAAATTTTTTGGGCCCCCCCCCCCGGGGCGCCTTTTTTTCCCCCCGGGGAAAAGGGTGGGGGGGGGCCCCCCCCTTTTTGAAAACCCAATAAGGGGGGGGTTTCCCGGGGGGGGGGTTTTGTTTATTTCAAAAAAAACCAAAAAACCCACCCGGGGAAATTTTCCCCGCCCCGGGGTTTGGGGGTGGGGGGTTTTTTTTATTTTTCGGGCCCACCCGAAGGGGTACTTTAAACCCCCAGGGAAAAAAAGGGGGGTTTCCCCTTTTTTTTCCCCCCGGCCAGGACTTTTCCCCTTTCCTGGCGCCCCCCGGGGGGTTTTGTTCTATTTCCCCATTTCCCCTTTTTCAATGGGGGGGGAAAAACCCAAAACCCTTTTTTTCCCCGGGGGGGAAAAAAATTTTTTTTTTTTTTGGGTCCTTCCCCCCCGGGGGGCGGAAGGGGAAAAAGGGGGGAAATTTTCCGGGGAATTTTTGGGGACTGAAATCTTGGGGTTTTGGGGTTTTTGGTTCCGGGGGAGAAGAAAAAAATTTTTTTTTTTGGGGGGGCCCCCCCGGGTTTTTAAAAGGGGAAAGGGGAAAAGGGGAAAAAAAGGGTTTATTTTTCTTCGGTTAACCCCTTTTTTGGGCAAAGACCAAAACCAGCCCCCCCGGCCTTCCCCTTTTTTCCCCCGTCGGGGGAAGGGGGAACGCCCTTTTTTCTTCATCCCTTTAAAGGAATCCCGGTGTTTCTAAAAACCCGAAATTTGTTTAATTCTCCCTTTTTTGGGCCCCCCCCGGGGGGAGGGGTTTTTTGGGGGGTTTTTTATTTTTTTTTGTCTCCCCGGGGTTTGGGGAAAAAAAACCCCCCTTTTTTCCCCCGGCCCCTTTTCCCCGGCCTGTCCCTGGGCCCCCTGGGTTTTTTTTTTTCCCGGAGGGGCGCCCAGAAAAAAGAAAAATTTCCCCCCCCCTTTTAAGGGGAAAAAAGGGGCCCCCTTTTCCTTTTTTGAAAAAATTTCCCCTTTTTTGGGGGGTCCAAAAAATTCGAACCCCATGCGAGAACTGCAAAAACCCTGAACCCCAATTTTTAGCCGGCAAAAATAACCTGGTTTTGGTCGGTGGTTTTTCCCAATGAAAATCTGACCCAACCCACCACCTTACGGGGTACACAAAATTTTAGCCCCTTGGCCACTCCCAGGGGCGGACTATCACAGACCACAAAAACCTAGTAAGATTATAAGCCTTATACAAAATCCAATTCAACCAAGGAGCAGCTATGCCAAGGTCTCACATGTTCGCGTGACTCCAACTAACTGTAATTACCCCACGTCCTTCTTAAATGCCTGAGGGCATTAAAGCAAAAGCCTCCATCTTTGTTCTTTACTTCCTCGTGAGATCTCGGCTAATCCAACGGCTTAAACACGAAGCGGGACGGAATACAGTTCAGAAAGGAACCGCATGATTCAAGGATGGTGAGGACCGTCTCGTGGACCCCCCCAAGAAGCAACCTTTCAACGTGTAGTTTCCGGAGGAGATAGTGATCTCGAGAATAGACTAGACCCCGTTCCGGGTTCAATGAGTCCTGAACTGGAAAGAGACATCTACAGAAGGGACCCATAGATTGTTGAGGATCTTGAAGTAGCGTGGTCCTGAAGGGCGATTATGAGTTCAACTTCAAAACCTCTACGAGACCCAAGGGGTTGTCTTTAGTGAAATCGCACGTTCCAGAAAGGCTCCCTTGATCATCCACTGGAAATCCTCTTTTGAGAGGTCGGGTTGGACCGTGCACGCCAGACCAAGACGAAGGTTCCATGCTAGTACTTAAGTGCCAAGAACTTCGAGACATCGTGCATTGCGGCTGTAAGGGCGAGATCTTAAAACGCTTTATCATGAGGAAAACTGCTTCGGATTTCTAGGAGCATGACAAAAACGCAGCAGTCCAAGATTTAAAACACGAGGACCTAAGGTGGAAAGGGAACTTGCGAACGCCGGGACCCGCGAAAGGGGGTACATCCTGAAGACAAAACCAAAAAGGAACCGTGAACATCAACACACCGAAGGGCCCACACCGTAGCAAGACTGAGCACCTCCGGAGCGTTAAAACTCTCAGGGTCATCATCACCTACCCGATATATACAAACCGAATGTGGAGAATGCAAAAAGGGTAGTACGTAGACATCCACCAACGACCGGAGGGCCATCAGCTGCAGAAAAACCTGCAGGAAGGAGCGTGAAACGCGACCAGGGATGAATGTCCACTCATCCGCCTGCGTGAGTTTGGCCCGTTCAATCCGAGGACGTGAGTACGAGCAAATCCACTGCTATGGCTCCTCTGTCAGCGTCTTGCCAGCTTTTGAACCCCCGAGGCACCACTACCGGAACATCGTAGGGAAAATTAGTCTGGCTTCGTACGTAATGACACCTTGCGGGTTCCAACCAGAACGACTAAGAACTCTCCACAACTAAATGCAGTACACCCCCTACGTTCACCACCGAAGAGGGAAGAACAGCTTCCTTTCCACACCCTGACCATAGAAACTGACGGCCCTTTTCTCTGTATGAAGCCACTATAAAGAATCAACACTTTTTCTGCCCCAAACCGAAAAAAAGGGCGGCTTGTTTTCTCCTCCGAGCACTTAGATCTGCAGCCCGAGTTCCTGGAGAGGAAATACAGCCCCGCAACACTTCAGCGCCTCCGTTACCCTCGCGCCTTGCTCCCACCTTCACCAAAGCGTAAGTCATCCCGTCGAGAGGGAGACCAGAGGAAACAGAATTACACCCACTGCAGCGAGAACACCTGAGGCCGGTGCCACTATAAACAACCACCTCGAAGAAATCGGAGAACGTAGGCAAAGAGATCAGACCACAACAGACCTCACACAAGTGCCACCTCTGTGGCGACAAAAAGGACAGGTGACACAGAGGGGAAACAAACACCATCGCCCACCGACCCGGAGCCACAAGGTCCCCCGGCCTCACAGCCGGCACCCCAATGGGCCGGCCCATATAAACAAGCCCCCCAACGCAAACCAACAGAGCCGGCTCAACAAAACCACACTTCAACCGAACTGGGACCGCGAACTACCAAGGTCTCGCACCTATTACCAGTCCTTACCTAGACTGTAAAGCCTTAAGGACTAGCATTATTCTCGACATTAACCCTAGCTTCGCTATTTTTGGCTATTCCCTGTGTTCTTACCGGCAATTTGGATAATCCACACGTATTTCTTAAACACAGCGAGGTTACTAAGATGAAAGTCAGTCTCCCCTGGTTTCTCAGCAGGTAAGCCAGTTCCCTGTACGTCTACCCCATGCAGAAGGAATTTCCCCTTCCCAAGGAAGTAACTGGAGGACCGCTTGGGGTCATCGAAAGATCGCTCGAGCGCCCCAGGTCCAAAGCTCGCCTAGATTGTAAGGAGTTACGAGGGGAAAAGGGTGTTGAGGGCTTACAGTAGGGTCCCCAACGGTCCCAAGACCAAGTTCAATTGTAAAAACTCTCACAGACCCAAGAAGCATTGTCTTGTTTAAATCACACTGGTTCCCTAGTAAGGATGGCTGACTTGAGTGTCAACTGCAAACCCGCAAGGAAGGAACCTGCGGATTTACCTGTGTCTTAGCCAACAGGAGGCTGCTTCTGTGTCATTCCGGCCTACAGAATTGGGCATAGAGTTCTTGATTGTCGCTGAAAGCGGATGTAATTAAGACCGATTATATCAATAAGGGAAATATGCCTTGATGTATCTATTACAGGAAACCCGGCAGGAAAGCGCAGGCAGTGCCATAGTTTACAGAACAGCAACGGAGGATCCTCGATGAAACTTTGGGGGCCCTCCGGGAAAGAAACGCCACCGGGCCAAGCACAAAAAAAGGGGAAAAACCAGCCCCCCAAAGGGGAGGCCCACCCGAGAAAGAGCTGCACCCCCCTTAAAAATCCAAAAGTGGGTTAATCAAAACCAATAACCAAGTGAAAATCCAAGGAGAAAAGGACCACTTCAGAGCTTTACCAAACAGGATGACCCAAAAATGGAAAACTTACGGGGGTGAGATGCTCCGCTCGAGAGTTTTTCCCCCCCACCCCCTGCGGGGGCCCTTAAAAAGGGAGGGTGGAAAAACCAAGATGGCAGGGGCCTCCCTGTGGATTCTTCGCTTTTATGGACCCTGCAACCCAAGACTTAGAATTGTATTTGGACTTTTTAAACCCCTAGACCCCGCCCTTAAGAACTTCCCCCCAAAGTCCCCTAGAAGCCCTTTTTTAAAAAAGCCCCCAAAACCTCGCAATTTCCTAAAACCCACCAAGGGGGTTTTTTTTTTCCCACCCCCAAACCAGAAGCCTGGGGGTCCTCAGCCCCAAAAATCTCCCTTTCTTCTGCCACCCACCAAAATCAGGCCTGGCCCTGGGCCCAACTCGAAAGCCAAATTTCCATCAAGGGGGCCGCAGACTTCCGCCCTTCTCTTACAACCCGCCCCAAAGCGCGAACAGCGAAGACAACAGCCAGAAAAAACCACAAAAAAATCACCCCTTACGCTGGAAAAATTACCCCCTGGGGCTGGCATTTGAACAACCACCCGGAAAGGGGCCGCCGAAAAGATCGACCACACGCCTCCACCCAAGTGCAGTTCGCTTTTTAGGCCCCAAGCCCAGAAAAAAAAGGCCTCCACAACACACAAACCCAACGGGTTAAAGGGACCCAAAGGGCCCCCCAAGGGGTCCACTCCAACCCCCCGCCCCAACTTTAAGGCTCTAACCCAAAAACCAAAACAAAACGGAAATTCAAGTTCCTTCCCCTTCGGTTCCCCATTTTACAATTCCACTTTTTTAAATATTGGGAAAACCCTTAAGTGGGCTAAAAAACGAAGTTTCAAAAGGGGGGTTTGGGAGTTCCCTCGTCCCCCCCATCTAAAGGAATCTCACCTTCCTAAGTCCTAGGTTCGGAGGATTGGGGCCAAAAGATGGAGCCCAGGACCGCTTCGGCCCTTCCCTTTGAGGCCTTAAAGGGAAACCCAAACCGAAGGAAGTTTAGGATGTAAAGTGGGTGTCTGAAGGGGGCTGGGTTATGAATGTCCCAAACCCAAACCAAGGCACCCTTTTTTTAATTTTGGGCCTTAAAAGGCGGCTAATGAGTAAGAATTTCCTGTAGGAAAGGCCCCCGGGATTGTGACTGTCATCCCGGCCAAAGGAGGCCCCACCTGTTTTTAAAAACTACGGACCTGCAGAAGATCTGTTTCTTCCCCGGGGGGCCCCTTTATTTACCTTTATCATAAACTTGGTTCTTACAAAACCGGCAGAAAGGCAGGCGGGTTTGTATTTTACAACCAAGGAGGACTATTGGAGAAAAATTCAGGTGAGACAGGACGTGGCCCATGACAACGTATCGACCAACACCGCAGCGCCTCCGACGACGCAAAGACGCTTCGTTGTCACGTCGACTCCGACGGCCTCTCCCAGTGGTCCCGGCCTCCATTATAAACAGGCCTGCCCCCACGACAAAGGAAGATGGTAGAAGCGGCGTTCATACAAACAACCAACAACTTCAACACCGCAACAGGGAGCCACGAACTAGCCAAGGTCGTCGCACACCTGATTACCGACGTGACCTGACCGCCTAGTACTTGTATATATACCTCTATGTAGCTCTAGTCTTATATGCCCTGACGAAGCAATTAAAGCGAAAAGGCCTTCGGCATATTCGTGTGTTTTCTTGTACTTCCCTTCGTTGTTCTACTCGCAATCTGTTCGACATGAATTCCACACGTGTGTTCTTTAACAACGATGGCGAGGAACGGGAATACATCACACGAAGAAAGCTCCAAAGCATCAGGAACCGCATGAGTTTCTTGAAGGAGTGCGTGAAGGAGCAGGTTCTCCCTCGTAGCGCACCCCCCCATCTCAAAGGTAAGTCTCACCCGTTTCCTAACAGTGCTAAGTGTTACCTGGAGGAAGGGATTAGTGAGTGCATCGAAGAGATGGAGACGCTGAGGAGCCGCCTTCCGGGGGTCCCCTTCCCATAGACTCGTCCTCGAACTTGGGAAAGAGGACGATCTACAGAAGGCGAGACATAAGAGATTGTTAGAGGATGCTTGTACTAGTAGCGGGTGGTCTGAAGTGGTGCGTGATGACTTGATAGTTCAACTGTCACACAAACCTCTCACAGAGACCCAAAGGCAAGCCTTGTCTTTAGGTTTAAAATTCGACACTGGTTCCCTTAGTAAAGGCATGGCTGACTTTTTATCGAGTCCAACTACCGCAGAAATCTCTCTGCTATTGAGAGAGGATTCCTGCAGGGAGTTGTGACCTGTGCAGTCGCCAGCGCCAAAGGACGGAAGCCTGCCATTCCTGCTAGGTACATTAAGGCCCTACAGGAACTTGGCAGAGACGACTCTGTTGTCATTGCTCCGGCTGATAAGGGTGGCGGTATCGTAATCATTAATAGTACCGATTATATCAATAAGATGGAAATACTGCTCTCGGATGTATCTATTTACAGGAAAGCCAGGACAGGAAACGCGCAGGACAGGTCCCTAGAGTTTAACAGAACAGCACGGAGGATCCTCAAAGGTTCGGAGAAGGGGAAATCTTTGCTGCATCTGCTCGAGGAGACACCACGCACGCCGACGATCCGTGGAAACATCAAAACCCACAAAGAAGGAAACCCCGTGAGACCCATCACCAACGGGACCGGGAGTGCCCCACACCGGCTAGCAAAGAAGCTTGCAGCACCTCTCTCGAGCGCTTTAAACTCCATCAGTGGTTGTCATCTATCAAACACCACCGATATGATGACCAAACTGCAAAATGTTGGGATGAGATGCAAAAAGCTGGTTAGCTTCGACGTCAGATCACTCTTCACCAACGTACCGATTGACGGGGCCATCAAAGCTGCAGAAAGAACGCTGACAGAGGAATGGACGAGGATGAACTAACCGCTGCCGAGAGATGGTTATGTCGCACTCATCCGCCTCTGCGTGGAGTTTGGCCCGTTCGAATTCCGAGGACGTGAGTACGAGCAAATCCAAGGACTTGCTATGGCTCACCTCTGTCAGCCGTCCTTGCCCACTGTTTATGGAAACCCTCGAGGCTGACCACTACGGAACATCGTAGGGAATAATGTAGTCTGGCTTCGTTACGTAGATGACATCCTTGCTGTAGTACCAACCAGAACGAACCTTCAGAACTCCTCCACAGACTACATTAGTACACCCCTCCATACAGTTCACCACCGAAGAGGAGAAGAATGAACAGCTTCCTTTCCTCGACACCTGATCCATAGAAGACCTGACGGCCCGGTGTTCTCTGTTTACAGAAAGCCCACTAATAAAGATGATTACATACACTATTTCTCTGCCCACAAAGAAGGCGTGGTCATTGGTTTCTTCCTCCGAGCACTTAGAATCTGCAGCCCGGAGTTCCTGGAGGAGGAAATACAGCACGTCAGCAACACTTTCCAGCGCCTCCGTTACCCTCGCGCCTTGCTCAGCACCTTCGACGCAAAGCGGTAAAGATCATGACTAGGTCGAGAGGGGACGACACACAGGAAAAGACACAAAGAATTATCATCCCTCACTCACAGCTGGCAGAACACCTAGAGGCCCTGGTGGGCCATACTATGAAGATAACAACCACCTCTGGCAAGAAGATCGGAGACATCGTCAGGCAAAAGAGATCAGACCACAACAGACCTCACAGCCAAGTGTACAGCATACCTTGTGGTGGCTGCGACAAGGTATACATAGGTGAGACAGGACGTGGCCTCCATGAACAACGTATCGACCAACACCGCAGCGCCCTCCGACGACACGACAAGAGGAGCGCCTTCGTTGTTCACGTCGACTCCGACGGCCATCTCCCCAAGTGGTCCCAGGCCTCCATTATTAAACAAGGCCTGCCCCCACGACAAAGGAAGATGGTAGAAGCGGCGTTCATACAAACAACCAACAACTTCAACACCGCAACAGGGAGCCACGAACTAGCCAAGGTCGTCGCACACCTGATTACCGACGTGACCTGACCGCCTAGTACTTGTATATATACCTCTATGTAGCTCTAGTCTTATATGCCCTGACGAAGCAATTAAAGCGAAAAGGCCTTCGGCATATTCGTGTGTTTTCTTGTACTTCCCTTCGTTGTTCTACTCGCAATCTGTTCGACATGAATTCCACACGTGTGTTCTTTAACAACGATGGCGAGGAACGGGAATACATCACACGAAGAAAGCTCCAAAGCATCAGGAACCGCATGAGTTTCTTGAAGGAGTGCGTGAAGGAGCAGGTTCTCCCTCGTAGCGCACCCCCCCATCTCAAAGGTTAAGTCTCACCCGTTTTCCTAACAGTGCTAAGTGTTACCTGGAGGAAGGGGTTTGTGAGGGCTCAAAAAACCTAACCGCCCCGGGGGCCATTTCCCAAATTCGCCCAAACGGGAAAAGAGGCATCTTAAAACGGCCCTAAAGTTTTGGGGTTTGAACATAGGGGGCCTGGTTGGGTTGTGTTTGTACCCCTTCGGAACCCGAAATTTTTTGGAAAAAATTCACACGGGTTCCCCTTAAAAGATGGCTGACTTTACACCCCAACTACCCAGAAACCCTTGTTTAAAGGATTTTCCTGAGGGAGGGTCCTGTGCACCCCACCCAAAAGGGGAAAGCCTCCACCGATCTAACCCCCAAAACTTGGGGAAATTGTTGTCGGGTGGCGTAAGGGGGCTTGGGGTTTCCCAAACCGTTTTCAATGGGAAAAGGGCTCTCGGAGTTTTATTAAAAACCGACAAAAACGGGGAAGGTTGTTTAAAAAAAGAAGCCTTTCAAATTTCAAGGGGGGAAAGCGCTTGCTAAAAAGCCCCCCTTCCCAAAAAAAACCCAAAGGGAAATGGCCCATCCCCAAAAACCCGGGGATTGAAAGGGTCAAAAGAAGTTGGACCTCTCCCCACGCAACCCCACGGGTGCATTTCAAAACCCCCCGTTATCCCCCTTGAAAAATTGGGGGGGTCCCCGCGGGTTAGTTCGACGTAATCATTTAAAGTACCGATTCCCCATAGCTCGAAAAACCTTTCGGGAAGGGGGAAAAGAACACCGTGCCAGAGTAACGAAAACCCCTTTTGGGGGGGGCCCTTCGATTCCGGGGAGGAACAGAAAACCAAGCGCTTTTTCCCCTGACCTCCCCCACAGGAAACCCTGACTACCCACCGGAACCCGTAGAAAAGTGCGGCTCTTACGTAATCACCCTTTGTGTATACCAACCAAACGAATTCAAAATTTCCCAAAATTTAAATGAGTCACCCCCTGGTTACCCCGGGGGGGGGGAAAAAAAAATTTTTCCTTTTTGCCCCACCAAAGCCCTGACGGGGGTGCTCGATCGAAAAAAAAAAAAAGTGTTTCACCTATTTTTTCTCCCAAAACGGAAACCCAAAAACGGGCTTTTTTTTCCCTACCGTCTCCCCGGGGTTTCCGGGGGGGAAACCCGCCCAGAACACTTGGTTTTTACCCTCCCCTTTAAAGCCACCTTGCCAAACCCCAAAGACAACTTCGAACGCCCCCAAAAAGCCCAAAAAAAAATTTCTCCCTCACCCAGGGGAAAACTCCCCCGGGGGCCTACATGAAGAAAACCCCCTCGAAAAACCCAAAGTAAAAAAATCCCCCACAACAGACCCAAAAAGGTGCCCTTGGGTTTTTCTCCAAGGTTAAATGAGCGGAGTCCTAGAAAATACGCCAAACACCCGCCCTCCGACCCGCGGGAAGCCCCTTTTTCACCACCCGGAGGCCCTCCCCAAGGGCCCCAGGCCCCAAAAAAACCGCCCCCCAAAAGGAAGATTAGAAGGCTTTAAAACAAAACAAAAACACCCCGGGGGGACGAACCCATTTCCCAAATTACCACGCCCTACCCCGGTTTGTACTTGTTTTCCCCCTTTTACCTGTTTAAGCCCTAAAACAATTAAGCAAAAACCCGGGCTTTTTTTTTCGACCCCTTCTGTTCACTCGAACGCAAAAAAAATTCCCAGGTGGTTCTTAAAACGTGCGGGGGGGGGAAAAAAAAGAGAACCCCATCAAACCCAATTTCTTAAGGGGCAAGGGGGGGGCCCCCCGTGGCCCCCCCCCATTCAAAGTACTACCCTTTTACTTGTATTTCCCTAGGGGGGTTATATGACAAAAAGGGGAAGCTGGCCCTTTCCCCGGGGTTTTTCCCCCTCGTTCAACTAAAAAGGGCGACTCAAAGGGCTAAAAGTTTGGGGACGGGTACTAAGGGGGGCCCGGGGGTCAGATTGATTTTTCGGGGGGAAAAAAACCCCCCTTCCCCCCCGGAAACCTTTTTTTGGGTTTTAAAATTACCGCCCCCTTTAGTAAAGGCTGGGGGATTTTGAGTAAATAGAGAAATCCCCCTGATGAAGGGTTCCGGGGGTTTTTTGGCCGGGGCTCGCCCCAAAGGGGCCCTGCCATTTTTTTAACAAAGGCCCCACAGGAATTGGGGAGAGGATCTGTTGTAGTGGCGAAAGGGTGGGATGAAATCATTAAAACCAAAACAAAAAAAAAATTGTTTTTGTTAAAATCATTTCAGGAAAGCGGGGAAAAACGGGGCATCCCATTTTTTTAAAAAAAAAGAGGAGGATCCTAAAAGGTTGGAAAAAAATCGCCACGCCAAGCCCCCGAGCCGCTCCGTAAAAACAAAAAACCCAAAAGGGAAGGAAACCCCTCCCCCCCGGAGGGGGTCCCCCCCCGGGAAAATTTTTAGACCTTTCATTTTAAACTCCCGTGTTTCTTACAAAACCAGAAGAAAACAAACGAAAAGTTTGGTGAAAAAAAAAGGTTTGTTCGAGAACCCTTTTTCACCCGACCATTACGGGCCCAAAATTTGGAAAAAACCAAAGAAGGACGGGAGACTACCCGGCCGGATGATTCCGCCTAAAACCCCCTTGCGGGATTTGCGTTAATTCCGGGGATCACAAACCAAAAGGATTTTATCCACCCTCCCCTTTCCCCCCCGGTTTATTGGAAACCCTCCACCACTACCAAAATGAGGGAATAAGTAGGGGCGTTACGGAGGGGGAAGTGATACCCCCGAAAATTCGACTCTCCCCTTGAGTCCCCCCTTCATTCAACGAAGAGGAGAAAAAGCTTTTTTTCCCCACCCTACCTGGAAACCGGGGCCCCCCGGGTTTCCATACGAACCCAAAAAAATTGTTTACATATTTCCTCCCCAAAACCAAAAAGAACTTCGTTTTCCCCCCCAGATTTAAATCGCACCCATTTCCGGAGGAGAAAAAGATCACCCTTCCCCCGCCTCCTTACCCTGGGGCCCTTGGTCCCCCTTCAAAAGCAAACTAAGATATATGAAGGAAACCCGAAAAAGAACAAAAAATTACTCCCTCACCAAAGCTGGCAAAACCCAAAGGGGCCCCCTGGTGGGCCATTATGGATAACAACCCCCTCGGGAAAGAAGATGGGAGACATCGTCAGGAAAAAAGAGATCAACCCAAAACAGACCTCACAGCCAAGTGTACAGATACCTTGTGGGGGGCTGCGACAAGGTATACTAGGGAGACAGGACTCCCCATGAAAAAACGTATCGACCAACACCGCAGCGCCCTCCGACGACCGACAAAGGAGCGCCTTCGTTGTTCACGTCGACTCCACGGCCCTCCCCCAATGGTCCCCGGCCTCCATTATTAAAAAAGCCTGCCCCCCCGACAAAAAGGAAATGGTAAAGCGGCGTTTTTTACAAACAAACCCAAAAACTTTAACCCGCAACAAGCCCAAATAGCCAAATCGTCGCACACCTTTACCGACGGACCTGACCGCCTAGTCTTTTATATATACCTCTATTAGCTCTAGCTTATAGCCCTGACAAGCTTAAAAGAAAAAGGGCCCTTTGGCATATTCGTGTGTTTTCTTGTACTTCCCTTCGTTGTTCTACTCGCAATCTGTTCGACTGAATTCCACCGTGTTTCTTTAACAACGATGGCGAGGAACGGGAAAACATCACACGAAGAAACTCCAAAACATCGGAAACCCCATGAGTTTCTGAAGGATGCGTGAAGGGGCAGGTTCTCCCTCGTAGCGACCCCCCCATCTCAAAAGGGAATCTACCCTTTTTTTAAAATGCTAAGTGTTACTGGGGGAAGGGATTTGTGATGCATCGAAGAGAGGAGACGCTGAGGACCGCCTTTCCGGGGGTCCACCTTCCCCCTAGACTCGTCCTCGAAATTGGGAAAAAGGGCATTACGAAGGGGGAGCTAAAGATTGTTAGAGGATGCTTGTACTTAGCGGGTGGTCTGAATGGTGCGTGATGACTTGATATTTCAACTGTCACACAAACCTCTCACGAGACCAAAGGCAAGCCTTGTCTTTGGTTTAAAATTCGACACTGGTTCCCTTAGTAAAGGCATGGCTACTTTATCGAGTCCAAACCCACCGCAGAAATCTCTCTGCAATTGGGGAGGATTTCCGCAGGGAGTTGTACCCGTG
>NW_023662199.1:0-16480 GCF_015228065.2 Penaeus monodon | reverse complement strand
ATATATATATATATATATATATATATATATATAATATATATATATATATATAATATATTATATTATATATATATATTACACTGGTCAGCAGGAAAAAAATCGTCAATAATTTTTCAACTGATTTTAGACAATTTTGAAGTGCTGAATCCAAAAATAACATTGATTTTGCTCAATCAGGTCAAATTTTTGTTCCATTGCCAATATTGTTTTTTACGATTGTAGTTCATACATAAGAGTATTAGCATTTTCGTGGTGGGTATTACAATATAATTTTCACCGTTGTTCCTAACAGGAAACCAGTCACAAGTTTCGTAAAGTGTGCTTATCATGCTTATTTTGCCAGAAACTTGGTGATCAGGACAAAGCTTGGGCGCCTCACATGGTCTGCAAGAAATGCACCGAGTACCTATGTCGCTGGACCCATGGAAAGATGGACGGGCTGAAGTTTGGAATTCCTATGGTTTGGAGAGAGCCGAAAAACCATGTCAGTGACAATTAATTTGACTGGGATCAACAGAAAGAACCAGAGCAACCTCAAGTATCCTGATCTTGAATCAGCACGTCGTCCTGTACCTCACTGTGATGAAGTTCCAGTACCTGTCACAGCAGAACTTCCTGAGTTAAGTGAAGAAGAATTCTCCAGTATTGAAGACAATGAAGAAGTAGTTCCTAGCAATGATGCCGATGACACTCCGCATCCCTTTTCCCAGAAGGAGCTAAATGATTTTGTCCGTGACCTCAACTTGCCAAAGTCATCCGCCGAATTGTTGGTATCAAGACTGAAAGAAAAAAACCTTCTTTCTGACAGTACTCGCATCACTTTCTACCGCAACAGACATCAAGAATACCTTTGTTTTTTCTCTGAAGAGAAAGACTAGGTGTACTGTACAGATATTTCACAGCTTCTGCACAATCTTGGATTGCCACAGTACCAACCTGTAGAATGGAGACTGTTTATTGACAGCAACAAGAGATCGCTGAAAGCCATTCTGGTGCACAATGGCAACCAGTTTGCTGGCTCACTCGACTACACTGAAGGAGAAGTATGAAGCGGTGAAGTGTCTGCTGGAGAAAATTCGTTATTGTCAGCATGAGTGGATGATATGTGTTGACCTGAAGATGGTGAACTTTTTGTTGGAACAGCAGTCCGATTTCACCAAGTACCCGTGCTTTCTGTGCATGTGGGATAGTAGGAACCGAGCTCAGCATTACACGAAAAAGGAGTTTTCTCTGCGGGAGGAATTGGAGCCTAGCAGATCAAAGAACGTCATCAACGCCCCTCTGGTGGACAGAGACCCCTGCACATTAAGCTTGGCTTGATGAAGCAGTTCACCAAAGCTCTGGACAAGGATGGTGGCTGCTTCACTCACCTGTGCCATGCTTTTCCAGGAGTGACCATGGAGAAATTGTTGATGTCAATACAGATACCGATCAGTGTTTGCAACATGTCGATGATTATAAATTGGGTGAGAAAACAAAATAAAAAAAATATATCGGATGTTTAAGTAACACAAATAAAGCAAAAATGCCGCTCTAATGTATTCCACTTCGTAAAAAAAATGATTTTTCCTATATTCACTTAGTTGAAAAACTTGACCTGATTGGGGAAAATGGATGGCATTTTTGGATTCAGCGATGCAGATTTGCTCTAAATCAGTTGAAAAAACTAAGACAACTTTTAAAAAATATATTTTTTGTAACCCAGTGTCATATATATTATATATATATATATATATATATATATATATATATATATATATATATATAATTTTTTTTTTTTTTTTTTTTTACACACACACACACGGTAGGTTCATGTTTGAGCCGCCGTGGTCACAGCATGATAATTAATTGTAGTTTTTTCATGTTGTGATGCTCTTGGAGTGAGTACGTGGTAGACTTGTCTGGGAGATACTGCAGGATTTCTACCAGTCCAGAAAGGTGAAGTTTACCAGCCATCAACCATACCTGGGAGAAGGCAGTTTCAAAGGAGGACGCTATGTCCACACACAGGAACTATTTCTGCCTGCTGTTCCTAGTGGTGTAGGGAATGTTACAGAAAAGTGAATAATATGAAAATATGAAAAGTTACACAAATAATGTGATAGAACTTACAATTACTGCTAATGTACAGATTGTAAACTACCTGGAGATAATGTGGAGTCTGCTTAGTATCTATTATTATATAGACACATCCTAACAAATAAATGTACACCTCAGGAAAGGGCAAAACACTAATAATCCATCTGCAGAAAAAGGACTAATAGCACTGTAAAGAAGGGGCATATATATATATATATATATATATATATATATATATATATATATATATATATATATATATATATTCTTTTTTTTTTTCTTTTTTTATGGTAGGTTCATGTTTGAGCCGCCGTGGTCACAGCATGATACCTAATTGTAGTTTTCATGTTGTGATGCTCTTGGAGTGAGTACGTGGTAGGGTCCCCAGTTCCTTTCCACAGAGAGTGCCGGTGTTACTTTTTAGGTAATCATTCTCTCTATTTATCCGGGCTTGGGACCAGCACTGACTTGGGCTGGCTTGCCCACCCAGTGGCCAGGTAGGCAATCGAGGTGAAGTTCCTTGCCCAAGGAAACAAAGCGCCGGCCGGTGACTTGAACCCTCGAACTCAGATTGCTGTCGTGACAGTCTTGAGTCCGATGCTCTAACCACTCGGCCACCACGGCCAAATATATATATATATATATATATATATTATATTATGTATATATATATGTATGTGTATGTATATATTTATGTATGTATATATATATGTATGTGTATGTATATATGTATGTAAATGTATGTATCATCATCATCATCAAGGGGCTAAAGCCGACGGGGGCGCATGGCCGCATCCACCCTTCGCTTCCAGCCATGAGGATCCCACGAGGCGAGTCTCCAAGCAGGCCCACAGCCCATCTCTAATTCCTCGCGACAGGTCTCATCGAGCTGCCCAAGCCATGATCTCCTAGGTCGTCCCACAGGTCTCCTCCACCCAGGGTTGTCTCGCAGAGAGACAATCTGATGGGCAGGGTCGTCCACAGGGAGACGAGCTAGGTGGCCATATAGCCTGAGTTGGTGATCCCAGATTATGCAAGTAACAGGTTCCATGCCAGTTTCACGGTGTAACCGCCGGTTGGACACGTGGTCCTGCCAACTGTACCCCATGATCCGGTGAAGGGACTTGTTACAAAAGGCATCAAGGCGAGACTCCAAGACACTGGATAGCGTCCAGGTTTCGCTTCCATAGAGCAAAACTGGCAGTATCAAGGCCTTGAAGACATGCAGCTTGGTCCTTCTGCATAGGTACCGACATCTCCAAACGCTCTTGTTGATCGAGGTCATGGCTCCTGTTGCCAGACCAATCCGTCTACTGACTTCCTGGTCTGACAACCCAGAGATATGGACTACGCTACCAAGGTATGTAAAACTTTCTGTAACTTCAACGTCCTTGCAAGCATGGATCGACTGAACGGGTTCCCCTAACAGGCCCCCAAAGTCCTGAATCTTGGTCTTGGTCCAGGAGACCTCTAGGCCTAGGGGCTTCGCCTCATTGCTAAATGCATCAAGAGCCGCCACAAGTGACTCCAAGGACTCAATTATGATGGCAACATCATCGGCAAAGTCAAGGTCTGAGACCTAGTGATGCCCCACACTGACTTTGACTAGTAATTCTGCCCATTATCCAGTCCATACAAGTGTTGAAAAGTGTTGGTGCAAGGACGCAGCCTTGCCTCACCCCTGAATTAACAGGGAAGAAGTTCGACATAACCCCATATACCACACTTTACAGCACTTTCAGTACCAGTATAGAGGCTTGCTATCAGGCCATTAATCTGTGTCGGAATTCCCCTGAGCCTCAGGATCTCCCATAGTGATTCCCAATGCACCAAGTCAAATGCCTTCTTGAGGTCGATGTAGGTTGCAAGCAACCCACGACCAAACTCACGACGGCGTTCCACAATTACTCGAAGCGCTAGTATACGGTCTATCGTGGACTTGCCAGGAGTAAATCCAGACTGCTCCGGTCTCTGATGCCTCAGTAGGTGGTTGCGGATCCGTTTCAGAAGAATGTGAGTGAGAACCTTGCCTGGTATGCTGAGCAGTGTAATGCCATGGTAGTTGCCACAGTCCCAACGATCCCCTTTCCCCTTCCAGAGAGGGATGAGCACGCCCCTCAGCAGGTCAGGGAGAATGGTACCAGACTGCCAGATGGCAGTCAGGACTGTATGCAGGCCCCGAGCCATAGGTTCACCCCCAGCCTTTAGCAGTTCAGTAGGGATATCACATATGCCTGCAGCTTTCCCACTCTTCAGCTTGGAAATCGCCATCCTAACCTCTGTTAGGGTAGGAGGTTCCTCACTGATGGGTGGGTCTGGCACAGGTACTGCGACATCTCTTGCATCCAAGTTAACTGTTGGAGGGTCTACCTGGTACAACTGTTCAAAATACTCAGCCCAATGTTCACGAACCCCATGATCTGAGATGATCCTGTGGTGTAACGCCTGGGGTATCCCTTAACAAGTGAAATATTGAAACAAGTGAAGTAACCCAAGAGAGTCTTACCCAGATATACACCACATGGCGAGTAGACCTAACCTTTGTTTGTATGTGGTTTCGCACCCCAATGACCTATCGGTCGAAGTGGACAAGAGTTATAGCTTTTGACCTGGCTCAGGATCAGACGTGGGAAAACGTGGAAAACGTGGACAACAGAGTACTGTTGTTAGTGTAGGCGTGTCTTAACCATAGGAATATGGTTATTTCTTGTCCAATAACCATATTCCTATGGTTAAGACACGCCTACACTAACAACAGTACTCTGTTGTCCACGTTTTCCACGTTTTCCCACGTCTGATCCTGAGCCAGGTCAAAAGCTATAACTCTTGTCCACTTCGACCGATAGGTCATTGGGGTGCGAAACCACATACAAACAAAGGTTAGGTCTACTCGCCATGTGGTGTATATCTGGGTAAGACTCTCTTGGGTTACTTCACTTGTTTCAATATTTCACTTGTTAAGGGATACCCCAGGCGTTACACCACAGACCCCCTTCTTCAGCTTCGTGTGTCCCACACGAATGACAGAAGTGAAACTTCAAACAGATCTCCCGAAATGGCAATGATAAGGATACAGTGATCCGTAAATGTATTGCTGCTGGACAAGGGAAAAAACTCCACGTTCCCAATCACTGGGAGAGAATACAACCCTGTGTATCCACAGAACTGGACTCCTCCCAGGACATTGGACCGCCGAGATGAAAAACCTCTCCAGTACTCAGCAAAACAACTAGTATTTTAATCTGACTATACACTATATATCTGTCGGAATTGTTGACAGAGAATCATCAGGTAAAAATGCCCCGATACACTAAGTCTCGCATATGGTAATTGTCTCTATTGCACTGTAAAACGGGCACACTATGATGTCGCAGGGACGCCATATGAAGGTTCTTGCATAATGAGTCATCTGCACGTCTTCTTCACCGCTTCTGTAAGGGTATTGATGTCATCTTCCAGTACTGGGCATTAGCACCAAGCAGGGATCACCGTACGTCAGGACTTCAGCCAATAGGACAGGATTCCATGGTGCTAACAGACATCCAAAGAGACAGTAAATTCCAGCTGCAGGTGGACGTCACTCTCCATGACAGGGCAGCACATAACTGTCAACTGTGGTTCCAGCAGCCAGCAGAATCATCACGGCAAGACATGTATGTGATGGCAGGATCTCGTCATTCCGTCAGTCTCAGGATCTGCAACAGCAATGATACGGCAGAAAAACGGAACAGAGAACCCTGCATGAGCGGGAACAATAGGACAAGCATGAACCTGAATTATACGGGAGTACTCGAACAGCTTGTAAAATCTCCTTGCATAGTATATTATTATCATTATTATTAATATTATCGTCTATGCTTAAGATAATCTCTAGTGCTTGATGTACTTAAAAGTTAATCTTCACTTGAACACACAAAGCTAAGTCATGATGTTGCCATGAAGGAGTATATACTATTTAAATAATCTTAGGGAACTTGTGCTTATTTCAGTTGCCATGAGGTAATCCTCTAGATTCCGCTTCTAAAGTTTTCTGTTCAGTTCGTCGATCATGTCCCCAGCATAGCCAGTGCGAAAGGCATGAAGCGAACCTAACAGTGCAGTCCAGAACAATGCGTTATAGGCAACCTCACTGCCCGCTTGCCAATAAGACCTTAGATGTGGCTAGCACCAAAAGCCTGAAAGACAAGGACACCACACTAGCTGCAGTACTGCGATTTGTGAAAATTGTAGGCTTACATTGTAGTAAATGCCTCATATCTTCACTTTTTTTTTTTTTTTTTTTTTTTTTTTTTTCACACTAGCGGAGACGAAGCTACACACTAGTGGACCTTTTATTTTTTATTTTTGCTTTATTTATTAATATAAGCAATTGAGTTGAGCACTTTTTATTTTTTTTTCACACTAGCGTAGACAAAGCTACACACTAGTGGACTTTTTATTTTTTATTTTTTCTGCTCTACCACCTCTTCGCAGTATATAACCCTAACGGGAATCGCCCAAATGTTGACTAACATCAATCAATAAAAAAAAAATATATCACGGATTTCGCAAAGATTTATATATAAATGAAAATATTTTTCACCTCTAAGTTACGCACAAATTTATGCTTATAGTTCCCTTGTTATAGAGCACTCCATACATATATCATGCAACATTATAAAAATATATCATGCAATCATAAGTAAAATACTTAAACTAATATAGCACAATATTGTTCATGACTTTAAAATATCTTTCATGAATTTAAGATATATTACATGACTTCAAGATATGTTTCATGACTTCAAGATATGTTTCATGACTTGTGTGTTCAAAAGAGGCATAAAAATTTTTATATATTCAATATTTTCCATCAATTCAAGCACTAAATTAATTTTATATATCCATAACAGATAACGAATCTCCCAAGTGGTAACATCGATTTTATTTTTTGATAATTACCAATAATTCTTAATTTACTCGAATAAATTTCAAGTATTTAATTATATTTTACACTTTAACAATGCGTGAAATGTTTCGTGGAGGCGATCCCGCCGCAGGCCACCACTGTGGCGTTTCCGAGCGGTCGTAGGCTTTACTTATTTTTTATCTAATATTTAACATTCCACAATTAAATGGTAAACTGCCACCACTGACCTTTGAGGAGTGTCAGGTCTCCAATACTTGGGTTTAATTAATATCAAGAGGAAAACTGAAAGATTGTTTTCACTTCATTATTTATTGACTTATTTAATATTGCCTTAATCTTGGGTTCTAGAATTTCTAAGTTAAAACTTGGAGATCGTACAATAATTGTTCGAGTAACTCACCGGGTAACAGGTTCAGATGCACCTAGTGTGGGGTCTGCTCTGAGACTGACGACTTTTCGTCACACATTTTGTCGCTCAGCCTGGCTCTCATATCTTTCTCTTCTTTTCATTGGTTCTTTTTCCATACACATTTCTTCATTGGTTATTTCTTGTCCAATAACCATATTCCTATGGTTAAGACACGCCTACACTAACAACAGTACTCTGTTGTCCACGTTTTCCACGTTTTCCCACGTCTGATCCTGAGCCAGGTCAAAAGCTATAACTCTTGTCCACTTCGACCGATAGGTCATTGGGGTGCGAAACCACATACAAACAAAGGTTAGGTCTACTCGCCATGTGGTGTATATCTGGGTAAGACTCTCTTGGGTTACTTCACTTGTTTCAATATTTCACTTGTTAAGGGATACCCCAGGCGTTACACCACAATCCGTCCATCCGCTGATCGGACTGTAGTCATCTGTGAGGAGAGCTTAGAGTTCAGTTTTCTCAGTGCTTGGTAGGCAGGGCGAAGGTCATTTACCAAGAAATGGCCTTCAACCTCCTGAACAAGATTCCTGATGAACTGTTCCTTGTCCCTTCTCAGCAGTGTCCGAGCCCTATGCACCATGGAACGACGCAAGACCTGATTCCCATTCAGCCGAGCCTTGCGACACGCTTCAGTGGCCTCTAATGTTTCTAGGGAGATGGAATTCTGCCTTGCCCTCAGGCGTAAGCCAATGGACTACTGAGCTGCTTCGAGTGTTACGCGCTTGAAGAACTCCCACTGAGCAACTGGGTCCGTCAGGTTATGGAGTTCTGTGAATCAGTCAGAGACTGCCATGGTGAACCCACGGGCACACTCCTCCTCCCTCAGTCTCTCCAGATGAAACACATTGGGGTGGCCACTGGAGGGACGGGGAGTTTTGAAGTGGACCCGCAAAGTAGCCACAAGCAGTCTATGGTCGATGCCACAGAACTCAGCACTCCGGTAAACCCTGCAGTTCTGGAGGATCGTCCATCGCATGCTAACAGGAATGTGGTCAATCTCCTTGGCCAATGTTCCCGTATCGCTGTACCAAGTCCAGCGATGCGGTTTGGAGCGCTGGTACCAGGAGCCAGAGATCCTCATTTTCTGGGACCTAGCAAAGTCCCGGAGAAGGAGGCTATTCTCACTGCTGGGATCAGCTCCCAAGCCATGGGGGCCAACAGACATCTCGTAGCCAGCTCGGTCACAGCCGGATACCGCATTGAAGTCACCCAGAACAATGCGAATATCTCGCCGGGGGCAATTGTCTGCCACAGATGCGAGTTTGGCATAGAACGCCTCTTTCACATCGATTTTATATACATCGGTAGGAGCATATACAGCAATAAGAGACATGAAGCCAAAAGCATGCTTCAGCCTCAATGCCATAATACGCTCATCAACCGGTGTCACCTCAACTACCGAGGGCTGAAGTCGACTGGAGATGGCTATGGCTACACCCTGGAGGTGGTGACCATAGCTGTAACCACCCACACTGATCGTGCCGCTACCAGGTCTTCTCACCTCTGAGAGGGCAGCCACCTTAACTCCCAGTCACTTCAATTTCCGCGATAGCAGAGGTAACCGCTCATCCTGCCGTAAGGACCGGATGTTCCAAGCGCTTACCTGGAAAGCCTCAGGTGGTCACTTCGGGTGCATGCCACCTCTGCAGCCCCCGCCGACACAGCCCCAAGTAAAGGGGGTCGGCAGGCTGTGGGACCGCCTATCCACCTGTGGGGTTCCCGAGGGCTTTGCCCCACAAGCTTCATGGTGGGTTGGCGCCTGCCGAGGCGCAGGCGTAACGAGTAACTCTCGTTCCAATCCTGCACCCCGACATTTGCCCTCCCAGCGGGACCCACAGCCCGCCTTACTTGGTGGGTGGGAGGGACAACACCCCTTCCCCCAGCATTTCCATTTATAAGCGACATTGCCAGTGGGTCTTTCTGGGGGGAGGAGGACTGGCAAGGCCCACCTCCCCCGAGCCGCCCCATTACCCCAGGGTGGCTAGGGGGCAGGAGTTGGTACGGAGCCAGAGCGTGTCCACACTCCGGTGGGCCATAGCTCCGTACCTCTGGGGCCTCCTGCTGCTCCGAGATCCCCCACAGATTTAGCCTGGGACCGCAAGGTGCCCAGTTACCCATTGGGTAAATGTCTGTATATATGTATGTATGTGTGTATGTATGTATTTAAAGACATCACTTCTTTTCCTTACACTGAAGAACAGAGAGAGAGAGAGAGAGAAGGAAGGAAGGAAGGGAAGAAAGAAAAAAAAAAAAAAAAGGGAGGAGGGAGACAGGAGTATATACTTAGTATGATGTGTCATTGGGGAGTTAGCTTACTAACTATGTACATATAATGACATAATTAGTTTTATATGTGTACATATAAACTTCAAATTTATCCATACATCCTTTTTTTGTCTTTTTTTTTTTTCCCTGCTTATGAATCCCCCCCTATTGAATTTTTTTTAAAAGGCGGTCTCAGTTTCCCCCTCAAAGGAGAGAAGATTTTTGGTAGAGAAATAGCAAAATACCACTCCCGGGAGAAACACTATCACTGTTACCCCTTCTGTCACAACTTCAACACCTGAGAATTGCACTGTGAGTTATATCTTTACAAAAGAACATTGATAATATTGTCTATATAAATATACATAAATATATATACAAATACACATGCATGCTTAAGCATGCAGGCAGGTACACACACACAAAACCAACACACACAAACACACACACCCCAACACACAGACACAAAAACCACAACACACACAAAACCACACACACCACAGACATACACAAAGACATCCCCAAACAAGCACGCACCCACACGTGGTGTGTATGTTTATGTGTGTGTGTGTGTGGGGGTTGGGTGTGGTGTGTTGGGGTGTGTGTGTGGGGTGTGTTGGTGTGTGTGTGTAGGTATTGGGTATTTAGGTGTACAATACACACACATACAAATATATATATATTATACACATACACAAAAATATATAATACACATATATATAAAAATATATTTAAAAATATAAGAATTATATAATAATATATATATATATATAAAATTATATAATTATTAATATAAATTGTTTTATATATATATATATATATATATATTTTATATATTTTATATTCCTATTATTATTTATATATATAATATTTATATATTAATAATTTTTTAATAAATTATATTATTAAAAAATATAAAAATATAATATAAATATTTTTAATAGGTGTATAAATTAGATATATATATTTAATATATTTTTTAAAAAAAAAAAAACCTATATATATATTATATTATATATATAAAAAATATAAAAATAAAAAAAAAATTTTAAAAAAAATTATAAAATATATATATATATTCTATATTTTTTTTATATATATATATATATTTTTTTTTTGGGTGAAAATAGTGTTTAATATGGTATGTATATATATTGGTATGTGTTATATATTATATATTGTATGTGGTGTATTGTACACAATAAAAAAACACACAAACAACAAAAACCCCACCAAAACACACACACCCACACACAAACCCACCCCCACAACCAACACACACCACACATACACCATACACACGAGGGTTTGTGCTGCGTGTTTGTGTGGATGTTTTTTTATGTCTGGTGGTTGTGTGGGGGTGTGTGTGTGGTGTGTGTGTGTTTGTGTGGGTGTTGTGGTGTGTGTGTGTGTGTTTGTGTGTGTGGTACCTGCCTGCATGTTTTAAGCATGCATGTGTATTTGTATATATATTTATGTATATTTATATAGACAATATTATCAATGTTTTTTTGAAAAGTTTAAACTCACAGTGCAATTCAGTGTTGAATTGTGACAAAAGGGGGAAACAGGATATTTTCCAGAGATGTGTATTTGTATTTTCTGTACCAACAAATCTTTCTCATCCTTTTGAGGAGAATCTGAGACCGATCCTGTTGAAAAAAATATTCAATAGGGTGTATTCAAAAAACGGAAAAAAAGAAAAAAAAAAAGGATGTATGGATAAATATAAATTTTTATTGTACACTTAAAACAAATTATGTCTTAATGAATAGTTGAAAGCAACCCCCCAATGAAAATCTACTAAGTAATACTCCGTCCCCCTCCCCCCTTTTTTTTTTTCTTCTTCCCCCCTTTCCTTTCCCTTCCTCTCTCTTCTTCTGTTTTCAGTGTAAGGAAAAGAAGTGGTTTTTAAATACATAATAAACAAATAAATATCGAATTACCCATGGGTACGGGGGCACCTTGGGGCCCCAGGCTAAATCTGTGGGGGATCTCGGGCAGCAGGGGGCCCCCAGAGGTAGAGTAGGCCCACGGAGGGTGGAAACGTTCGGTCGTACCAACTCCGCCCCCTACCCCCCGGGGGAATGGGGCGGCGGGGGGGGCCCTTTGCCAGTCCCCCCCCCCGAAAGCCCCCCTGGCAATGTCTTATAAGGAAAATGGGGGGGAAGGGGGTTTTGTCCTCCCCCCCCCCAAAAAGTAAGGGGGCTGTGGGCCCCGCGGGAGGGAAAATTTCGGGTGCGGATTGGAACAGATTACCTTACCCCGCCTCGGCAGGCCCCAAACCCCACCTAAAGCTTGGGGGGAAAAGCCCTCGGGCCCCCAAGGGGTGGATAGGGGTCCACACCTGCCGCCCCCCTTTATTTGGGGCTGGCGGCGGGGGGCCGAGGGGCAGCCCCCGAAGTGACACCTGAGGTTTCCAGGTAAGCGCTTGGAACATCCGGCCCCTTGCGGCGGATGAGCGGTTACCTTGCTATCGCGGAATTGAAGGGACGGGGATTTAAGGTGGCGCCCTCCGAGGTGAAAAGACTGGTAGGGGAAACGATCATGTGGGTGGTTACAGCATGGTCACCCCCTCCGGGGTTTAGCCATAGCACCCCCAGTCGACTTACCCCTGGGGTATTGAGGTGACACGGTGAAGCGTATTTGGCATTGAGGCAAAGCTTTTTTGGCTTAGTTTTTATTGCTGTTTGCCCCTCCCGATTTTTAAAATCGATGTAAAGGGGTTTATCCCAAAACTCGCATCTGGGGCAGAAAATTGCCCCGGCGAGATATTCGCATTGTTGGGGGTGATTTCAATGCGGTACCCGGCTGTGCCCGGCTGGCTACGAGATGTCTGTTGGCCCCATGGCTTGGGAGTATCCCAGCAGGAGAATAGCTCTTCTCGGGATTTGCTAGGCCAGAAAATGAGGATTCTGGCTCCGGGTCCCAGCGCCCCAAAAACCGCACCCGGGACTTGGTACAGCGATCGGGAAAACTTTGGGCCCAAGGAGAGCCACTTTCCGTACCCACGAGGCGTCCTCCAAAACTGCGGGGTTTACCGAGTGCTGATTTCTGTGGCTCGCCATAGACTGCTTTGGAATTTTTCGGGTCCACTTAAAAAACCCCGTCCCTAGGGGCCACCCAATGTGTTTCATCTGGAGAGATGAGGGGGAGGAGGGCCGGGGGTTCACCATGGCAGTTTGTGATTCACAAACTCCATAACCTGGGACCCTTTCCCCTCAGTGGGAGTTTTCAAGCGCGTAAACTCGAAGCAGCTCAGAGTCCATTGGCTTACGCTGGGGGAAAGGAAATTTCCCTCTCCTAGAAACTTTAGAGGCCACGAAGCGGTCGAAAGGCCGGAAGGGGAATCAGGTTTGCGTCGTTCCATGGGGGCATGGGGCCCGGACACTGTGGAAGGGACAAGAACTTTCATCAGGAATCTTTTAGGATTTGAAGGCCTTCTGGTAAATGACCTTCGCCCCCACCGACTGAAAAACTAAACTCAGCTTCCTCACAGATGATAAAAACCCGATCAGGGGAGGAGGGATTGTGGGAAACCCCCGGGGTACCCCTTTAAAAAGGAAATATTTAAACAAAGGGAAATAACCCAAGAGATCTTTCCCAGATATACACCACATGGGATAGACCTAACCTTTGTTTGTAGTGGGTTTTTGCACCCCCAAAGACCATGGTCGAGTGGGGCAAAAGTTATAGCTTTTTACTGGTTTAGGATCAGACGGGGAAAACGGGAAAACGTGGAAAAACGAGTATGTGTTTAGTGTAGGCGTGTCAACCTAGGGAAAAGGTTTTGGCAAGAAAAAACCCAAGAAGAAATGGTATGGAAAAAGAACCATGAAAAGAAAAGAAGAATAGAGCCGGTGAGCGACAAATGGTGACAAAAAATCGCAGTCCAGAGCGACCCCCCAATAGGTGCATCTGAACGTTTTCCCGGGATTTTCTAACAAATTTTTAAAGGTTTCCCAAATTTAATTAGAAAATTTTAGAACCAAGATTAAGGGAAATTAAATAATCCTAAATAAGAAGTGAAAACAAACTTTTAGTTTTCCCCTTTATATTTAATTAAACCCAAAATTTTTAGGACCCGACCTCCCAAGGTCAGTGGTGGCAGTTTTCCTTATTTTGGAATGTTTAAAATTGATTAAAAAAAAATAAACCTACACCCTCGGAACGCCACAGGGGGCGCGGCGGGATCGCCTCCACAAAAATTTTAGCATTGAAAATTAAAATATAATTAAAATTAAATTTATTCGAGTAAATTTAAGAATTTTTGGTAATTTCAAAAAAAAAAAATCGTGTTACCATTTTTTAGATTGTTATCTGTTTGGATATATAAAAAAATTTATGCTTGAATTTAGGAAAATATAATTATAAATTTTTAGCCTTTTTGAAAACACAAGTCAAAAATATCTGAAATCATGAAAAAATATTTAAGCAGTAAAATATCTTAATTATTTAAAGTATTTTTAAAATCTAAAAATATGTGCAATTGTTTAAAATTTTATTTTTGCAGAAAATTTTTATAATGTTGCATGTATATTATGGGGTGTCTAAACAAGGGCCAAAGCATAAATTTGTGCGTAAATTTGAGTGAAAAAAATTTTCATTTAATATAAATCCTTTGCGAAAACCCGGGTTATTTTTTTTTTATTTATGATGTTTCAACATTTGGGGGGGTTCCTTGGGGAATATCGAAGAGGGGTAGAGCAGAAAAATAAAAATAAAAAGTCCACTAGTGTTAGCTTGTCTACGCTATGTGAAAAAAATAAAAAAGGGTTTTGCCAAATTTCTTTTATTTAAAAATAAAACAAAAAAATAAAAAAAAAAAAGCCCAGTGTGTAGCTTTTTTACGCTAGGTTTAAAAAAAAAAAAAGTTTTCAACTCAATTGCTTATATTAATAAATAAAGCAAAATAAAAAAAAAAAGGCATAGGTGAGCTTTTTTAGCTAGTGTGAAAAAATAAAAATGCTCATCAATTGCTTTATCAATAAAAAAGCAAAAATAAAAAAAGTCCTATATGTAGCTTCGTCTCCGTAGGGGAAAAAAAAAAAAAAAAAAAAAAAAAAAAAAAGTGAGAATGAGGCATTTTCTACAATTTTCCCCCCATTTTTACAAAACGCATACGCAGCTAGTGTGGTGTCCTTGTTTCAGTTTTGGGAGCCACTAAGGTCTTTTTTGGCAACGGGGAGTGAGGGCCCCATAACGATTGTCGGATGCACTGTTAGGTTTTGCTATGCCTTTTGCAGGCTATGCTGGGGAAGACGACGAACTAAAAGAAAACTTTAGAAGCGGAATCTAGAGGAAATTTAAAAAAAAAAGCCCCTGCTGATAAATATAGAATAAGCACAAGTTCCCTAAGATTATTTTAAAAAGTATATACCCTTCTGGCAACTCAGCTTAGCTTTTTGTGTTTAAGTGAAAATTTAAATTTTAGTACACAAAAATAGGATTTTTTAAACATAGACGATAATATTAATAAATATAACAAAAACAGCAAGGAGATTTACAAGCTTTCGAGTATCCGTAAATTTAGGTTTATGTTGTCCTATTGTTCCCGCTCATGCGGGGGTTTTTGTTTCCCTTTTTCTGCCGTATCATTTCTTGCAGATCTGAACTGACGGAAAGCGGATCCCCCCCAATACTGTCTTGCCTATGATTCTGCTGGCGCGGGAAACCACAGTTTCAGTTTGGCGCCCCGTCATGGAGGTGACGTCCACCCCAGCTGGAAAATTTCGTTTTTGGGGGTCGTTTTCCCATGGAATCCTGTCCCCTTTGGGTGAAGTCCTACGACGGGACCCGCTTGGGGCTAAAGCCCTACTGGGAAAAGCATCAATACCCTTAAAAAGCGGGAAAAGAAAAGGCAAGATCTTATGCAAGAAAATTCATATGGCGCCCTGCGAATCATAGTGTGCCCGTTTACAGTGAATGAGACAATTACCCTATGCGAGCTTAGTGAGGGGATTTTTTCCTGATGATTCTTGTCAACAATTCCCAAAAAAATTTTAAGGTTTGCAATTAAAAAATAGTTTTTGCGGGGTATGGAGAGGTTTTTTTATCTCGCGGTCCAATGTCCGGGGGGGTCCTTCTGTGGATACACAGGGGTTTTTTTCCTCCGTGATTGGGAACGTGGAGTTTTTTCCCTTTTCCAGCCAATAAAATTCGGATTACTGTATCCATCATTTTCCCTTTCGGGAGATTGTTTGAAGTTTCACTTTTGTCATTCGTTGGGCACACGAAGCTGAAGAAGGGGGTTGTGGGTAAGCCTGGGTATCCCTTAACAAATGAAAATTGAAAAAAGTGAAGAACCCAGAGAGTCTTTCCCGAATAACCAATGGGAGTAGACTAACCCTTTTTTTTTGTGGTTTGCCCCAATGCCTACGGCGAAATGGAAAAAAATTTAGCTTTTGACCGGTCAGGATCAGAGTGGGAAAACGTGGAAAGGGACAAAAATTTTGTTAGTGAGGGGTTTTCTAACCCTAGGAAATGGTATTGGACAAGAAAAAACATATTCCCTTTGGTTTGCACGCCTACATAAAACATACTTGTTTTCCCCGTTTTCCCCGTTTTCCAGTTTTTATCCTGAGCCCGGTCAAAAGCTATAAATCTTTTCCCCTTCGACCCAAGGATTGGGGGGCAAACCACATACAAAAAAAGGTTAGGTCTACTCGCCTTGGTGTATATCTGGGTAAAACCTCTTTGGGGTTTTTACTTTTTTCAAATTTACTTGTTTTAAAGGGTACCCCCGGGGTTACCCCAGGATATCTCGATCATGGGGTTTGTGAACATTGGGGGTTTTT
>NW_023662198.1:5000-16480 GCF_015228065.2 Penaeus monodon | reverse complement strand
TCTCTAACATTCTATCTTCTTCTCTCTCTCTGCTCTCGTCTGCTATCGTCTCTCTCATCTTCTCCTCACTATCTCTCTCTACTACCTCTTCTCTATCTCTTTAATATCATATCTCTCTCACACTCTCATATACCTATCTCTCGCCACTCTATCTCTCTAATCTCATATTCTATTTCTCTCTATCATCTCTCTAATAAATATCTATATACTCTCTATATATATACAGCTATCATCTATTCTATATCTATATATATAGTGATAAACTGCACTCATATATCATCTCAACTATCTCTTATCTCAACTTTTACTCTCTTATACTATCAATACCTTCTATATCTATATAAATCATCTATTTATATAACATATGCAATATATACATATACATAAAAATATTCATATAGATTTATACTTATACATATTTTATAATCTTTCCCTCTAACGTATAATATCTCTATCATATAAAACCTATATATTATATTATATTTTTTTTTTTTTCTATATTATATATATATCTCTATATATATATATATAGATTATTATATATATATATTATATATATATATATATTTATATATATATAATACATATATATATATATATATTACTTTATATATATATATATATATATTTATATGTGATGTATGTAATCTGATGTATTTTCATATATAATATATATTTAGATATTTATCATAAACACCAACACACACCACACAACGTACACACGACCACACACACACACACACATATCTATATATATATATATTTTTTATATATATATCGATATATATATATATACATATCATATATATATAATATATATAGTATATATATGATATAGTTAGTATATAGTATAATATATATATTTATTACACTATATGGTATTATAAGTACAATATATATATTAGATATATATCTAGTATATATCAATATATATATTCTATAGTTATTATACACAGCACAACAAACACCACACACACACCGCACCAACACACTACGACACTACACACACACACAACCCACGAACACACACACACAGACACACATACAACACGCTATTTATATAGTATATATAGTAGTATATGATATATATAATTATGTATTATATAGTATATATGTAATATATTATATTATATGATAATGTTCTATAGAGAATTGATTTATGTGTATAGATATTGTATATATATAGTATATATATATATATCTATATCCTATATATATAATAGTGTATAGTGAAAATAGTTAAATCTATATCTATCTATATTATTTAACATCGACCTATGATATAATATAATATATATATTATGATATATATATATGTATATATATATTATTATACGTATTTTATATATAATATATGTATCAATATAGTACATATAAATATATAGAACATGATCTATATGATATATATATATATGTAAATTAGGTATATACAATGTGATTAGTATAATATTAGCTATGAGAAGGATAAAATAAGGAGAGAGTGAGAGAGAGAGAGAGAGAGAGAGAGAGAGCGAGAGAGGAGTAGAGGAGAAGGAGAGCAGGGAGAGAGTAAGAGAGAGAGAGAGAGAGAGAGATGAGTAATATCTATATATAATAATTATGTATATATTTATATATATTTTTGTATATATATATTTATTGTATGTATAGAGTGTAAAATGATCTAGTAGATCTAGAGCTTAGATGATTTTTACACACACACACCTCTACTATCTATAGAGTATATATGTATATATCTCTCTATATCGCTCTACTAGTCAGCGGGAGGAGAGTCAGCCAGGAGTGGGTAGGGGGGAGGAGGAGGGAGGATGAGGAGGAGAGGAAAGGGAACGTGAAGAGGGATTTATATATATGTATAGATATAGATATACTATATGATATTATATATATATATTACATATAGTATACTTATAAAAAGAAGACGAAGGACAACAGAAAAAAAAATATATATATTATTGGTGTGTGGTGTTTGTATGTGTGTGGGTTGTGTGTGGGTTGTGTGTGTGTGTGTGTGGTGTGTGTGTGTTATGTTATGTTGTGTGATATCTAATATAAATGATATATATATACGAGTATATATATAAATTTTATATATAAGCATTAATACTATATATATAATATATATATATATATATATATATATATAGTTTATAAATATATGACACACACACACACTACAACACAGCACACACAAACACCCAGCACCACACACACACACAGCACACACCTATATATATATATATATATAATATATTATAGATGTATATATGATGGTATATATGTAATAATATCTAAATTTATATTATCTATATATATTATACATCTCACAAATATATATATATATATATAATATATATATAATATATTATTACATATGTATAGATATATATATCTTCAATATATATATATTTATATATGTTGTGTGTTTGTGTGTGTGTGTGTGTGTGTGTGTGTGTGTGTGTGTGTGTGGTGTGTGTCCACTGTATTTTTTTTTTTTTTTTACCATCAGTTCATGTTTTGAGCCGCCGCGGTCACAGGATGATAATTGTAGGTGTTTTCATTTTGTGAAAGACGGGGGGGGGGGGGGGGGGGGGGGGGGGGGGGGGGGGAAGGGGGGGGGGTGATCATGGAGTGATACATAGGTAGGGGTCACCGTTTCCGTTTCCACGGCTAGTGCCGGCGTTACCTTTTGACGTAATCATTCTTTCTATAGTTCCGGCTGGGACCAGCACTGAGCTATAGGCTGGCTTTATCCACCCATTGCTACAACACACACACACACGACACACACACACCACACACACACACAAACAGCACATACATAACAACCATATAAATTATATATATATATATATATATATATATAAAGTATATATTTATAATATATATAAGAATATAGTATGATAGTATATTATTATGATACATACATATATATATATGATATATATATCTATATATATATATAATATATATATAGTAGAATAATATATATATGTATATGGATAGAAGTAGATACACTACAACATACACTCATATATAGCATATATATATTATATATAAATAATTTATATATATATGATATTATATATATATAATATATGTGTGGTGTGTGTTTGTGTGTGTGTTGTGGTTGTTTGTGTGTGTGGTGTGATTGATTGTGTGTGTGTTTGTGTGTGTGTGTGTGTGGTCCGTGTGTGGTCTGTGTGTTGTGCGTGTGTGTGTGTGTTATGTGTGTTGGCGTGTGTGGTGTTGTGTGTGGTGTGTGTGTGAGTGTTAGTGTGGGTGTGTGTGGTGTGTGGTGTAAGCATATATACATAATAGTACATACACACACCACACACCACACACAACACACACACACACCACAGAGACACACACTATATATATATATATATATATATTAATATTATGATATGATATATGATATATATATATATATTAATATATCTACTGACATATATATACATGTATGTATATTACAAATGGGGTGTAAGTAAATAAATATAAATAAATAAATATTAGATATGGTTATAGTAATATATATATGATTATTATTAGTAGAGTATATATATATATATATTATCTATATATATATATATATATGTACATATATATACGTCTATATATAAATTTTTATACATATATATATATATATCTATATATGATATTATATATATATATTATATATATATATAATATATTATATATATATATCCGTATTCTAGACATATACATATATATATATATATATATTATTATAGTATAGTATCCATAATATATGAAGTATGTATAGGATATGATATATATTTGGATATATAGTATATATTGTATATATATTCTAGATATATATAATATATATATATATAGAGTATAGAAAGTATATTATATATAACATATATATATAGAGATTATATACATGTATATATACATATAATATATTATATATATATATATATATATATATAAATATATAAATAACAATAATATATGATATATATATTATATATATATATATGCATTTATATATATATAATATATAATAGTATTATATATATATATATATAATATTAGATTATATATGCGTATATTATATATATAATACATATTTAGATTATATATATATATTACATTATATAGCGATTATATATATATATGTGATGGGTGTGTGTGGTGTGGTGTGTTGTTTTGTTGTGTGTTTAGTGTGTGTTGTGTGTGTTTGTGTGTTTTTGTGTTTTTGTGTAAATATATATATTATACATTACATATATATATAAATATATTTATAGTTATATATATATATATATATATATTATTTTTATATATACATATTATATTTATTATATATATATATATGTATATATTTAACACACATACACACACATACGAAGAAAACACACATACATAACACCTACAAACACACACAACACACACACACACACACACACACACACACACATCATATGACATATATATATATATATATTTATATATATATATATATATATATCTATTATATATATATATAATAGATAGATGGTAATCTATAGATGTGTGTGTGTTTGGTGTGTGTGTTGTGTGTGTGTGGTGTTTGTTTGTTTGCGTGTGAGTGTGTGGTTTTATGTGTGTTGTTGGTGTGTTCGTGCGTGTGTGTGTGTTGTGTTATGTTTTATGCGACCGTTTTTTGTGTGTATGTATGGTTACATGCATGTATTGTATGTATCGTTTGATATATACATATATATATATCTATATATATATATATATATTTATATATTATATATATCTATAAATATATAATATATATATATATATATATATATATATATATATATATCTATACATATACACACACACATGTACAAAAACACACTCACACACACGCAAACACACACAACACACATAATCAAAAACACTCACACACACACAAAGACTCACAAACAACACACCACACACACAACACACACCCCCAGCACAAACACACACACACAACATATAGTATATATATGTATATATTTTATATGTATATATATATTATTACATCTATATATTATATATATATATAAGTTATATATATATATACTATATATATATATATATGTATATATATTTATATATACATATAATCACATAGCTAATATACTATATATATGTATATATATATATGTATTATATATGTGTTGTGTTGTGTGTGTGTGGTGTGTGTGTGTGTGGTGGTGTGTGTGGTTTCTGTATGTGTTTTTATGTATTACTGCATATACAACACCACACAGACAACACCATACGATATATATATATATATATATATATATACTATATAATATATATATATATATATATATACATACACATGCATGTATACATATACACACACACGGACGCATAAACACACATACACACATATACACACATAAACACACACACTAGCAAGCACCGCACACACACACACACACACATAACACTACAACATACACACACACACACAAAGACCACACACAAACACAACACCACTCAGCACACACGCACATAAATACATAAATACTAGTAATATTAGATATATATATATATAGTGATATGATATTATATAATATAATTATATATACTGAATATTTTTATAAAATAATATATATATAGCTATATATATCTATATATCTATATCTATATCTATATCTTACTATATAGAATATATAGTAAATAAAATATATAATATAATATATATATATATATACATATATATATTATATATATTAGATATATATTATGATAATATCTATCTATATATATCTGACATGTATAAATTGCTGGATAGATTATCGGATATATGTTTAATATATCATTATATGTCTATATTTATTATATTAATATATGCTATATATATACCTATATATATATATATATTATAATATGATAGTATATATATATATATATTCTACATATATATATCTCTCTATATATATATATATATATATATATATCTATATATATCTATCTGTAATATATATCGCATATCTGATACTAGATAATATATGTATGTATGATATATCTATCTATATATCTGTATATATATCGATATCTTATCTATATATATATATATTTGTGTGTGTGGTTGTGTGTGTTTGTGTGTGTGTGTGTGTGTGTGTGTGTGTGTGTGTTGTGTCTGTGTGTAATGATAACTATAAAATATACATCTATATAGATATATATATATGTCTAATAGTATATATCTATATTATAGCTTATCATATATATCGAATATATATATATATGTTTGTGTTGTGTGTTTGTGTTGTTTTGTGTGTGTGTGTGTTGTGGATCTGTAATATATATGTATAGTATAGATAATAGATAGATAGATAGACAACACACACACCACCATATTGTGTATATATATATATATATTTATATATAGATGATAGATAGATATGATAGATAAAGATAGATTAGATAGGATAGATAATAATATATATGAATATTTGTGTATATTCAGAATAACATATATAAATATATGTATATATTAAATATGTAAATCATACTTATTATATAGATATATATTAAATATATATGTGTTATATATATTATAGTATATATACTAATGTTAATATGCATGTACATATAGACATATATAGACATATATAGTATATATTCTCTATATATATATATAGATTATAATATAATATGATTACTATGTGTGGTTGTTTGAGTGTTGGTGTGTGTGTTTGTGGTGTGTGGTGTTGTATGGTGTGTGTGTGTGTGTGTGTGTGTGTGTGATGTGTGTGTGTGTGTGTGGTGGAGTGTGTTTGTGTGTGGTGTGTGTCGTGTATGTGTGTGTGTGTGTCTATAATGTACATTATATATATATACATTCATATAAATCATCATATATATATATCTTATATAATGTATATATATATATATTATATATATATGACGTCGACAGCACATCGATACAACACAACACCAAACACACCCATTGCACACACACACAACACACACACTACACATACCCACATATATATATATATATAATATATATATACATATATATATATGTATTATTTATCCATACACATATATATTGTATATACTTATATGATATATTAATATATCTAATATATGTAAATATGATATATATATTTATATAGTATGTATAGTATCCATAGTATATAGCACATACATAAAGTATTATATATATATATATATAGTAGCTGATATAGTATATATATATATAACATCCATGCTATATAGTATTAGTATATATCTTTATATATAAGTATTCTGTGGGTGAGTGTGTGTGTGTGTATTGTGTTGTGTGTTTGTTGTGTGTGTGTGTGTGTCGTTGTGGTGTGGTCTGTGTGGTGGTGCTGTGTGTAGGTGTGTCTGTGTGATGTGTATGTGTGTTCCTCTGCGTTATATATAAATATAGACATATAAATTATATATTATTCTATTTATATATTATATATATTATTCATATATTAAGAGATATAAATTATATATAATATGATATATATTATGATATTATAGTATATATTATAATCATAGATGCATACATACATATATATATATATAGATATATATATATGTGCTTATTTAATATTATATGTATATATATATATATATATATTATATATCTATATATATAGACTATAATATTATCTTTGTCTATTGCAGATATTATTATATATAGTATTATATTTAATCTCTATGATGATATCTATAATATAGTGTATAAATATAGTATCATATATTAATGATATATATGATATAATATATTTATATAATATTAGGTATATCTGTCGCACAGACAAATAGGGCATACACGACCAAGTTACCTACATACTACACACACCACTAGCACACCCACACACACACGCACACCACCGTGAGCCCAGACACACACATACACACCAATACTCACACACAATTACACACAAGACGGACACACCACACATTTATATGATATATACATTGTTATATAGTATATATTATAATTGATATATATGATATATATGTATATATGATATATATATCTATCATTGTATGTGAATCACAACTCGTCGTATATAGTATATGTATATTCTATAATGATATATCTCTATATTAATATATTAATATATATAGTATTATATATTATATATATATCTATTTAATATACGCATATATAATATTATATATATATAATTATTATATATATAATATCTAGTATATCTCTATATAGATATATATATATATGGAGTGTGTGATGTTGTGTGTTGTGTGATGTGGTTGTGTGTGTCCTGTACATATAGTTTGAATATTAATTGGATGTGAATATGTGTGATGAATATATATATATATATATTACAATATATGTATATATCATATCTCATATAATATAATATGATTATATAGATTAGATAAGATAGATTAGATATATATATATGTATATATATATATATATATCTATATATATATATAATAATATATATATATGCATATATATAACATACCCACACAAACGCCACACTGAGACACACACACACACACACATACAGTACTTACGCATCATTACATATATATAATATATATATATATATATATTCTATTATATATATTTATATATAGATATATATCTAAATATAATATATAGTATAAATACTCTGCTGACCATAGTATATATATATAGATATATATGTGATATATATACATATATATATTAACCCCAATAGTTACAATATATATATATGTCTCTATAGTATATTATATCGATATTATCTATATATATATTATATCTGATAATATATAGTCTACCCGCACAATAAATTTATATACATATTTATATAGATATAGTATATATATATACATAGATTTTTTATCGTATATGATATATATATATACTAGTATAATATATACTCTCTGTGATCTATCGATATCTAGACTATCTCTAGTCTTTATATTATATCGTGATAGTATCTCGTACTCTATACATATTGATTGCTCTGTATATATATCGTATATCCCTATCTACCATCATATATATCCCCTACACCCCCCCCCCAGATACTATATATCTATATATGCAGTGAGTAGTTTCTCTATATCGTTATCTCTCTCTATCTCCTCTCTCTCTCTATAATTTATCTAGTCTCTGAGGATCCCTCTATCTGGTCTCTGTAGAATCTATCCTCTCTCTAGACCTCCGACTATAGACCCGCTTCTGTCTAGTACCTCCTCAGCTCTATCGCTCATCTATCTATCTCATCTATACTCATATCTCTTATCGTCTCTCTCTCTCTTGCACCGGTCCACACCCCCCCCCCCCCCCAGTGACCTCCCCGCTTATACTAGATCTATATCTCGTTTATCTAGTTCTCTCTATAATTCTGGTAGTTACTCTCGATCTATCTCAGTGACATATATCTCTACGTGCTATCTCGGATCTCCATCTCTTAGCCACTTACATCGTTCCCTTTCTTCTCGTGGTGGTGTGTTTGTGGGTCTCTTGTCTATAGCGTGCATATATATCGTATCTCTATCTCTCTCGTATTAATATATCTTCTATCTCTATGTCTCTTAGTCTCGTCTCTATTGCATATCGCCGCCGATCTACTTTACTAGTATATGCTGGTCTATAGTCCAACCTCTATCTACAGCTTTTCTCTATACTTATCATGTCTCTATATCTCTTCGTATACTCTCATATATGTCTCTCTCTACTGTCTCATATCCATCTATATCCCTATCTCTCTTGCTCTTCTCTATATCGATCTCTACTATTCTCTCTATCGTCTATCTGCCGAGTATATCGTAGGTGTGTCACAACGGTATATATTCCATCCAGGCCGTGAAAAGTTGATATAGGTTAGCTCTGGTAAGGGTTAGATTATGTTTACCATTACGGTTAGGGTTCACAGTTTAGTACGTCACTTTAGTGTGGGTATGGTTAGGTTTAAGGTTGTTAGTTTAGAGTGTGGCTTGGTTAGTATCGGAATTTTTCGGTTATGTTATAACACATAAGGATTGGTTAGGTTACATATTACATTAGGTAGGTTCGCACTTAATTTCGGTTTAGGTATAGGTAAGATTCGAATGATTAGTATTAGGTTAATGTAATTTAGGCGGTATTATCGAGTTATAAGGTTATGTTTTAGGTTTAGATAAGTTTAGCTTCGGAGAATAATAATAAATAATAATAATAAATAATAATGATAATAATAATAATCATAATAATGATAATAATAATGATACTAGTAAAATAAGAGATTAGAAATCATCAAAATATGTATCCAATTCTCTTTATTCTCACTTTTCTCATCAGTATTGTCGATGGATTAATAGATTTCCTAGGTAATTATTATCATTAATTACCCTAATAATTGCCAAAATCATCAAATGAACTGGGAAAAAACGGTCATTGAGTGGAAGATACTCTAAAAAGGCTATATTTGCGCCAGATTTTGACTGCTTTTTCGACTTTTGGGATTTTTTTTTCTTTTTACGCTTTTTTATTATAATGGACACAATTCACTGTTGATTATCATCATTATTATCATGATTATCATCAGTTTAATCGTGTTATCATCATCATTATCATCATTATATATATATTATTATATATATTATATAGAATATTTATAGGATATATATATATGTAATATCGTTTATACACACACGTATATATGGTGTATTACTATATATATATCAATATATATATATATATATATATATATATATGATATATATATATATATATATACACACACACGTGTAGTATATATATATATATCTGATATTAATATAATTAGTATATATTATTACTTATATATAATCCTACCCATAATAGTTATTAAACACCAACGATCTATATATGATAGTATATATATATAGTATATCTATATATATATAATAATGATAATATATAGATAGTTATATGCCTATTAATATATTTATATATATATATATATATATATAGTATATATATATATATATATATATAGTATATAATGTATGTATAGCATATATACACAATCCATGAGACACACACACCCACACAGCACATATATATAATATATATATACATATATAAGTTTTATATATATATATCTAGTTAAATTATATAATAGATATATATTATATACATATATATATAATATAGTATAGCTAGTAATATAATATATATATGTATATATATCTATATCTATATATATATATGACGCACGATTTATATAAGTAGGTATGATATGATGTATATATATAATATATATATATAGATATATGATATATATATATAGTATATATAGATATATGTATATCTGTATATATATGGGTGGGTGCTGTCAACGCATGGTGTTGTGAAGCATGGTGTGGGTGCCTAGATAGTGTTAGAGTGCTTGCATGCTTGTGTCTCGCTTGCAGCGTCCACTTCCACAGTGGAAAAAGGGAGCAGCTTTTGCATAAGTCTCCCATGTCAGGTCACAGCCTCTACCCTCGCTCAAGGAATTCTG
>NW_023662196.1:0-16485 GCF_015228065.2 Penaeus monodon | reverse complement strand
AGCATTGTTAAATTTTTCCTTAAAAAAAAAAACATATATAGTTTTTTTAAAACCCTTTTATATTATGATATAAATATTTTTTATATATATATTAATATATATTTATTTAATTTATATAAAAGAAAAGCAAAAAAAATAAAAAGGGGCAAAAAAGAAAGTCATGAACCTGAGTTAGAAAAGGAGGTTATGGGGGAAAAACTAAAAGAAAAATTACAAAAAAATTAACCCGTTCTCTCCTCTTCCACCAAGGGGGTCGCGCTTAAACCTGAATCTGCTCTTTTGAGGGCTTAAATGGGACTTTGAAAAATGTATTTTCTTTTGTCTTTTTTCTATATCATCAAAAATTGAATTTTGTATAGTCGCTCATTTTTTCTGACCCGGGAATTAGCGTATCTAGATGGAACTTAAGGAAGAGTAAAAATCGCCATTTTTTTTCTCTCTCTCTCTCAAAGACAAACCAATCAGATACACAAACACACCACAAACATACAACACAACATACACGCACGCACGCACGCACGCACACACACACCACACACAACAACACACCCACACAACAACACCACCTATTTTTTATCATATGGATATAATATTAATATATATATATAATAATATTATATGGGCTATATAATTAAAAAGATATAAAATATATATATATAATATATATATTAGGATATAATATATGATGAACACACACACACACCACACAAAAATATATATATATTAATATATTTATATATATAAAATTTATAGTTTATATATATATAAATAAATATATATATATTATTTTATATAATATTATATATATATAATATATATATAATATATTAATGGGGAAACGCAAACGGGAAACGCATTACGTATGAACGAAACCCCCCCTCATATAAACACAACATAATTAAAAAGGCCTTAAAAAACTCTTTCAGACCGCAGCCAGTAGAAGTAGAAACAATTATCCTGAAAGGAGAAACATAAGAAAGACGAATTCCTTGGGAGCGGTGGCTTGCACATCGTTTCATGACGTTTTTTATCGCAATTGCATACTATCCGACAGTCTTATTAATACATCGTATCCCCGGGTTTTTTATCCATCATTTGAAAATATGGATAAAAAACACATTTTAAAATCCGGTAACAGACACAAAATTAATTTTTACCCCATCACTTACTCCCAGAAATATCTAATTTCTAAGAAAACGTTCAAACCAATTAACATTTTTTGGAAGCGAATAATCTTATATCTACATCAACCGGTTTTAGGGTAAATTTAAAATAAACAGCATTACTAAAAGTCGTAAAAAAATTTAAAAATATAGACAACAACCAGATCAATTTGTTCACCTAGTGATTTTTTTCAAAGGGCCCTTTGCAGTGTCAGCCATGAATTCTGTAAACAAAAAACAAAAGAAATTGATCATTTTTTGGTTCAAAAATTAAACGTCCCCGAGAAAATAACGGGATAAAATCATGACGACTCTAAATTTTTTCACGCTGCCTCTTTTAACAACCTGATGCCTAAAGGGGATAAAAAAAACAACCCTAAAAAAAAAAAATAGATAAAGGTTTTAAAAAGGGGAACCAAAAAAAACACAATGTATACTTTAAGCAAAAATAACAATAAAGTTATAGACTTCCAAAAGGTTTTTTACATCAAACCCCAAAACAACAGTAAAAAAAATTTGGGGGTACACGTAGACAGTACATGAATTTGGACAACATTTATCCATCTACAGAAAATAATGGGCCTCTGATATACTTAAAACCATAAATTAAAAAACCCCTAGAAACAAGAAATTGCAGTTATCAAAAACTGCCTTGTATCACTAATTACTGTCAAAACCCTTTGGGGCCCCTAAGCAAAAAACAAATACAAAAACTAAAACTACAGAAATTCCGGCAAGGTACCTAGGAAATGTAAAGCAATTTTGACAATCACCCACATATAAGCAAACTAAAATGGATAAAAATAAACCAAAATGGCACATGTATTTTAATCAAAAATCATACGAGGGAATTACCCAAAAACCTATTGCCAACAAACAGCAGGTAACGTAACACTGCCCTACAAGGGGCAAAATAAACTCCTTATATACCAAGATCGAATACAAAACCAGGCAACTGGAACCAAACTACCAAAGATTTAGAAATACTCCAACCAAAAACATTTAAAACAGAAAGAAAAACATCTACTAAAATTTCAGGTGTTCATACATCAAGCAAAAACACAAAATTTTGCTCTTGTGGATATTAATGTTCTGTCTCATTTTTAAAAAGCTATATAATATTAGTATAAACATTTAGTAATGTAAAATCAATTTTTAAAATAGTATCCTATTTAATTTAAAGGGGAATAAAGGTTCAAATTTTAATTTGAATAAACAAAAATGAGCAAAAATAAAATACAAAAAAAAACAACTTAATCACAAAAAAACACTTAAAAGATAATAAAATTTTTAAAAAACACTAAATAATTAGTAGGGACCCCAAATTTTTAAAAACTTAAACAAAAAAAAACATAAATCATTAAAGAATGAAAAAAACACAGAAAACATGATTAACGCGATTTAGAAAATGGATAAATAAGGGAATTTTTAAAAATGAGCAGGTTAAAAAAGAAAAAAATTCAAAAAAAAATGGAGATGGTCGAAGCAAAAGGGGAGACAGCCTGAAACACAAGGAGATTTGGGCCCGACCCCTTATTGCCTCAAAAAATTTGCTTAGTGCGACAGCTGGACCTTTTTTGCCTTAAAACCCTAAAAAAACAATAAAAAAATAAAAATTGTCAGTGCTGCTCTTTGCTCACCTGGGGGAGGTTTTTTGGAGATCACGTGTCTCGCAAACACGCCTACTGGCATCCACCTGGGGCCACACCAGAGGGTCAGCACAGAAAACCCAAAAGGGCTCTGGGTTTTGGTGGGTTTTGGATCATCTATACCTATCCTTTTCTCCTCACTGTCACTCGTGCCATTGACAGTTCTGTTTATGGATGATAACCCTTCGGTGATCAGGGGGGTTTTTAAGCTGAAAAAAAACTGGACCTAGACGTTCATAATCCTACGGGTGAGAGAGGGAACCCCATGTACCATGTAAGGCACTTTCAGTCGCTGAATTTCCTTCTTTCCTTTGTCGTATGCTTTCCTAACCCAAAACTGCCTCCTTGAGGGCTTTCACAGCTGCTTGGCAGGCCCTTGAAACATGCTTGCAAGTTTGTTTTCATAAAACACAGCCCTTTGGTGAACCAATCTGGAAATTGCAGGGCGGGCTGTTAGCTTTAACAGGGGTTGCCTTTAGTCGTCCGAGAATAGCTAAATTGATCTGCCCACAATCGGAACAATTGGTGCCAGGTTCAGGGGCGAACATTAACTAATGTGGTAAGAGCGCTTCCCAATGATTTGGTTCTCAATAATTCCATTCACTTGGAGAGGGTAGCACTACAAAGGGGTGTGATTCTGATGTCTTTAATTTAGTCAACATGTTACTTACAAACGGGACTAGGTCTGGAAAACTCTAAAAGGGGAAAGAAGTTCCTATTGACCAGAAGGGTCAGTGGAACGGGACATCATAATTTTTTTTCGCAATATGACTGCAAAAACTGTGAATGTGGTCTATGATGGATAATGCCAGAGGACGGAAAGCTGACCGAAAAATCCTAATTCCCTCGAGACCGTTTCCAAAAGGATATCTACCAAGGGTGTGTCAGCCTAGGAATTTCTGCCTGCACCTTAGATTTTGGCAAATCTCCCCAACCTTACATAATGTCGTACATTTTCTCATGTTTGGGTAGTACATCGATCTTGCTTTTTTGAAATGTTCAGGGATCCGGGGGGGAAGTAGGAAGGCAGGTGCATCTTTTAATGCGTTTCATAGAGTAAGAACCAATTTGGAAGCAATCATCGGAGGTGCTTCAACCGAAAAAAAACCCTTTCCTGCCCAAAAATAAAAAGGGGAAGGGAAGTTTATTTGTTGGATTTTCCCCCCCTGCAGATAAAGGAAATCCTGCAAGCTTAGGATCTGCTTTCTTTTCTTCTGCTAGGTTTTCAAGTGAAAGCTCTGTTTTTGTCAGTTTTGAAACGTTGGAAGAAAAATCGGGGCTTTTTTTTGTGGGAAACCCCCTTTGTATCGTATTTTTAAAATCTAGAAAACAATCTGGAAAACTTGTCTTTTTAAAACTCGGTTTTCCCCTGTAAACAAGTTCCCGGGTCGGGGGTCGGGTACCGTGAGATACCTTCCATAAGAAAATAATCAATATTTCGGACTTTTCCACAACGCCGGGTTTCAATGCGGTCCTGCCCCGGAGTTTCCTGCTAAAATAAAAAGCAGCTGAGTGGGGAATCACTCTTTGCTAAAGAGGCTCCAAAGCAAGCTAGGGGCATCAGTAAAAGTTTAAAATTCCTTCAAAGTCAGGCTGGCATAAGACATGAGCAAGTTGCTTATCTTTCAGTGTTTCAAAGCGGCTTGTTGTTCGGCCCCCAGGTCAAGTTGTCCTTCTTCGCAAAAAGTAATGGAGATGCTAGGGTTGTATCCAAAAAAATGCTTCTTGAAAAATCCTGTTGCCCAGGAAACGTCGAACTTCCAAATGTTCAAAAGGGGGAGGTGTGTTGTGATACCAACACGTTTCTGTTTGGGGGTCCATTTGGGGGAAATTTTAGAGTCAAAGGGAATCTAGGTTGTTTGCGCAAACTGACATTCTCCATGGGAACTTTGACTACCAAAGAGAGCAACTGCAAAGTTTTTCGAGGGATGAAGGTTTTGGCAAAGGTGGGGTAGGGGGACCACATACTTATAGATACTTCATTGTCCTCTGGATGTGGTTGGGCTGTGATAAACCCAAAAAGGGAAGAGGGCAGAACGGAAGAGTCGGTAGTCATCAGAAATGCCGTTTTTGGCCATCATATTTCCCCTTTCCACACTCCTATGCAGCGTAACATTAGTGTAGAAAGATGTTTTTTCCGTCCCTTTCATCAATGAGTTCGCGGGATACGAGGCAGGGATATTTATCTCCCTTGGTACTACGTTCGCACATATAAACTAGAACCTGAGAGCCCCCGCCCCCTTTACTAGAAAGCGGGGCTCACCAGGGTGTGTGACTCCTCAATAAAACCCCTGTACGAAGTAGAGTCACTTTTACTTTTTTCACATACAAGGGGCTTGGCATCTCCTGTATCGTTTTGATGCTTAACCCCAGGGACAAAAACTACTGCCTCCTCACCACCATTAAAGAGCCCCTTGAAACAACAAAGCATTCAATCGTTTGGCACGGGGAGTCGACAGTCTGCTTATGAAACCCGAATTAACCCCCCAGTAGTGGTTTTTTGACGGGGTTTTTCAATGGACAATTCAGGCCCCCCACTACCTCCCCTCCTTTTCGGAATGTGGAATGGCGTTTTTAAAAGGGATCTTTTGGGAGGGGGGCCTCTCATGAAGCTTCAAAAGTGATATTGACCGTAAAGTGGGGGGGAAAAAAAAGGGGCCTGGACGCTGGGCCCTGTATACCCCTAAAAAAAAAAACAAAAGTTCTGGGTTCCTTATAAGTTTTAAAAGGAATGGGGGGGTCTAGGGGTAGAGGGGGTGAGCCTTTAAAAAACCCCTCATATATTTGAGTTATCTACCCAGTTTTTCAAAAAGGCAATATGGGGTCAGATACAACCTCTTCTCCGGTTCGACGCCACCACTGACATCCAGGGGGACACCAAAACACTTGGGCTTAACACTGTTTATTGGTGGGAAAAACCCCCCCCTTTTATAGGCGAGGGGGAAAAAAAAGAAAGCAAAGTTTTCGAATAAAAACAATTTTTTAAAATAAATTTGTTTGGAAAAATAATATAAAAAAAATTTATAAAAGTAAAAAATTAAAAAAATTATAAAATTCACAATAATAAAACTGGAAAAGAAAATTTAAAAAAAAAAATAATTTGGGATAGCTTTGGCCAAAAAAAATCATGGGCAAGCCCTTCTTTCTTTAAACTAATTGGGGTATAAAATCATGCTCAATAGCCAAAAAAAATGGTAATGAAAACCCAAAAATATTTGTATTTCGACTCGAAAAAAAAAAAAACAAAAAAAAGAAACGAACTTCTAATGGCTCTCGAAACAAACTATAAAATGAGCCAAAAAGAAAATTATTATAGAAAACAAAAAAACTAAAAGCATGCTTAGCAAAAATTTAAAAATTTAAAAACCCAAAGAAAAGCGGCACTCAAAAAAAGAAAAACAAAAATTTTAAAAAGGTCCGATTTAAAAAAAAAAAAAAAAGGAGGAAAAAATTTGCAATTAAAATTAAACGTTTGTTAAAATGGTAATATTTTAAATAAGTCTAAATCAATGGCCAGAGTGAACATTTAAAAAAAGCATAAAGTTGGAGAGTGACGCCGATCCGTATGTCGATGTCCCCCAGGATCTTTTACTTTTCCGTGGCCAATTTAGGGAGGATGTAGGTTAGCAAGGAAAAAACCCGAGGTAAAAAGGAAAGGGGAAAGGCTGGGGCATAGGAAAAGGGGTGGAAAAAGAAGGAATGGAAAAAGAAAAAAAAAACATCACTGGACAGGGTAAGATTAGATCAGTAGTCTGAAAAAAATCTTGGGTTAAAGGCAAAGTCAAATAGAAAGTAACAGACAGTATAGAAAAAAGAGAATAGGGGAAAAAACCCGAGTAAGAAAAAAAAAAAATTGTGCTAGGCTAGCTAGCAAGGAGAAAAAAACCCCAAAAATTTTTGAAAAAAGGGTTTAAGAGAGGGAAATAAAGCACAGAACTAGGAGAGGGAAAGTAAAGACACAGAAGCTAAAGGGAAGGAAGAGACACAGAACTAGGGGAGGGAAAGGGAAAAACCAGAAGTAGGGAGGAAAGTAAGAGGCACAGAAGCTAGAGAGGGAAAAGGGAAAAGACACGAAGAGGAAGGGAAAGGAAGAGACACAAGCTAGGAGAAGGAAAGGAAGAGAAAAAGAACTAGGGAGGGAAAGGAAGAACACAGAAGCTAGGAGGGGAAATAAAAGACACAGAAGTAGGGGGGAAAGGGAAGAGAACAAAGCTAGGGGAGGGGAAAAGGAAAAGACCGAAACTAGGAGAGGGAAAGTAAGAGACACAAAAGAGGGGGGAAAAGGGAAAAACCAAGTAGGGGGCGGAAAAAAAGAGGAAAAAGGGGGAAAAATGGGGAAAAAGGAAAAAAAAGGGGGGAGGGAAGGCAGAGAAAAGGGAGACACATTTTCCTAAGAACAACCCTGCTTTAACTGCTGATCTGTGCCTTTTTTCGCCTTGATCTTGTAAAGGGATTTGGGGCCCGACGGTAATTTTCTCCCCCCATGGCTCCTACGCTTCCGTACTTCCGGATTTTTGCCGCCCACGCTATGGGGAGCTAAATCGACAAAATAGATATGCCTGCTACCAAAGAACGGCAGGGGAACTGGGGTGGTGGAAGACAAAAATTCTTCGAATTCCCGTTTTTTGTTTTTTGGGCTTTCTGCTAAAATGCCTGCCAACACAATAAAGAGCCACTGCCCCATTCAAAATCAGTTGCACGGTCAAGCCCAAACCTAGTATGTTTTTAAGTAGTAAAATGCCTGAAAAAATAACTATTTAAACACTGTTAAGACCGCTGTAAAAGTTTTCAAAACCCCTTATTGAAAAATTTCTTTCAAAGTCCCTGCACCCTTTAAAAGAGACACTACACTTTTAAAAAAGTCACTGCCCCTTTTACAAAGTCACTACACTGCACAAAAAAAAACTCTTTACAAAAATCACTTATGATCCAGGGGGCTGCCAAATGAAAATTACAACATAAAAGAGAAACATACAGTTTTCCCAAAAAAAAAGAGACCAAAAAAAACAAGCCTACTGGGCGAGCGGGGGTTTAGACATAAAACTAAAATCTGCAAAAGAAGAGAATCTGCTGTAATAAAAGGGCCCCTCCTGAAAATTACACATTTATAATATAAAATGAAAAAAGAAAAAAAAAAGGACAAATGCTAACAAAGTAGCTCCCCAAACTCCCACAGTAGGTACAATGTCGTGCATAAATTAGCCGACGGAAGTAACAGCGTCCCGGACGTTCTCAGCCTACAAGGCCTTTGTAATTTTCCCCTGATCGAGGCACATCTCCACGCTACCACCAAATTTTTAGGTAGTTTTTGTTTTAAAATGAGGACCCGACTTAAACGCCAGCCTCGTGAACGAGCTGAATCTTCCCCTGAAGCGAGAACGCAAATAAGGGTCCCTTTTTTCCCCCTGAACAATTGATACAGATCCGGGCCAAAAATGGTATGGGGTAACCCAGGATCCACAAATTTGCTGTACCAGACCCTGGAAAATATGAACTGAAGTCCTTTGACTCAGCCTTCTTTAAAATACAACAAATAAAAAACAAAAAGATTTTAAAATGTAAAATGCTCAAGGCACAAGATGAAAAAAAAGTATACTAAAAAAATTTTGCGTTTTTTTTACAAAAATACAAAAAGAAAAAATGTTAATTATAAAAAAAAAGGGGGGCTGAAGAAAAAAAAAGAAGAGGAAACCCAATTTCCCTGAAGGGCTGTAAAAAAGTCAAAAGCTCTAAAACAACGAAAAAAAAATAAAACGCAAATATAAAAGACAATGCCAGCAAAACCCAAAACCTTGTTCTGGTGATTTCTCAGGCTGAAAATAAAAACAGGGGAGTACACAAACACAGTTTTCAGATAGACTCTCTTTTTTGTTTTGGGGGGATCAGTATTTTATCACAGACGATTGGGACATACTGCCCTTTTTTTCATAATTTCATAAATAAACATAATTAAAAATACAGGCATGTATAAAAAAAACAGAATGATAAAAAAAAGTTTAAGGAAAAAAAAGATCTTAAAAACCATTGAAAAATAAAGTTCTTAAAAGTACTGACGTCATTGACACGCTAAAAGCTAAAAACGATGTCTTAACGAAAAACGGGAAATAACATCTATAGGGGTAAAAATCAAAAAATAAAACTACAAATATTAATAAAAGAAAGCTTACAATAAAAAAAGGCCACCCTTATGCTGGTTTAAAATCGAAGAAAAGCTAAAATAAAAATACGAAAAAAAAATTTTAAAACTAAAAAAAAAAAAATTTAAAAGGACCATCAAAATTATTTCTCATCCGGGGGGTAAGCCAACGGGGGCGCAGGGGCCCATCCCCCTTCGTTTCCCAAAATCACGAGGCCCCTCGGGCGAGTCCCGGGCGGCCACAGCCAATTTCAAATTCTCGCGACAGTCTCGTCGAGCGCCAACCCATGACCTCCTGGGCACCCACAGGCCCATCCACCCGGGTTTTGTCTCGCAAAAAAAAACCTAGGGTAGGGTCATTCACGGGGAAACGACTGGGTGCCCATGTAGCCTGGTTGGCACCCCGGATCATGCGAAGGTCCCATGCCATTCCCATGGTGAAATCGCCGGTTGACCTTCCTGCCAACTGTCCCCCATACCGCCGCTTGATGCCTTTACAAAGGGCTCAAACGAGACACTGGATAGCGTCCAGGTTTTGCTTCCATAGACAAAACGGCATATCAAGGCCTTGAAACCGCAGCTTGGTCCTTCTGCATAGGGACCGAATCTCCAAATGTCTTGTTGATTGAGTTCTGGGCTCTGTTCCAAAAAAATCCCTCTATTTACTTCTTTCTATTGACAGCCCGAGATTGACTACACTAAAGGTAGTAAAACTCTGTGACTTAACGTCCTCGCCGAAGCATGGTCGATGAACGGGTTCCCCTAAAGGCCTCCAAAGTCCCCGAAACTTGGTCTTGTCCCGGGGACCCTAGGCCTAAGGATTTACCTCGTTCAAATGCATCAAGAGATCCCCCAGTGGACCCAAGGATCAGATAGGGTAGAACTCTCGGGAAAGTCAAAGGGCTGAAACCTTTTTAAATTTCCTAGTGTTTCTCCACATTTACTTTGGCTATTTGCTCTGCCCATTTTTTTCCCGTCCATCGGTTTAAAAAATATTGGTGGAGGGCACAAACCCTTTCCTCAACCCTAAATTTTAAAAAAAAAGTTCAAAAGACCCCCCCCCACCTTTACGCAATTTCTACCAGTAAAAAGGCTTGCTATTAGGCCAAAATCGTGTCGGAATTCCCGAGTTAGGATCACCCATGCGATTCCCGATGAAACCGGGAAAGGTTTTCTTGAGGTCCGAAATTACTCAAAGCACTATTTTTTCGTTATTGTGGACTTGCCAAGAGTAAATCCGATGCTCCGTCTCTGTCCTCGTAGGTCTTTTCGGATTTTTTTCAGAAAAAGTGGGCAAAACTTTACCGGGTTTGCTGAGCGTGTAATCCCAATGACCCCCTTTCCCTTCAGATGGGGATGACCGCCCCCCCCCGCAGTCAGGGGAATGGTACCAGACTGCCAAGGGCTCAGGAACGTATGCAGGCCCCGACCTGGGTTTTCCCCCCAGCCTTTAGCAGTTCACGGGTTATCACATATCCTGCAGCTTTCCCCACTCTTCAGCGGGAAAATCCCCATCCTAACCCCGTTAGGGTAGGGGGTTTCCCTTGTGATGGGGGGCCCCGCACAGGTATTGTCGTCGCTTGCACCCCAAGCTTACTGTTGGAGGTCTACCTGGTACAACTACTCAAAACCCCCCTAAGGGGGAAGCCGCCTTGCCGCGGGGGGGGGGGGGGGCTTGGGCCCCAAGATCGGTGAGCCGGAAAAGGGGGTTTACCCATACTGGAGGGTCACCAGTCAGGGATGAGAAAAATGGCTTCCTGGTGCCCAAGGCCTATAGAGGGGTTTGGTGCACCCACCCCGGTTCATTCCTTTTGGACCAGGAAACTCTCCCACGTGTTTTTTCCCGTGCGGGGCATCCCGTATTCCGGGAGAAAGAGTCCTGATTTTTGAGCATGCTGCCGCTGCGCCCGCGCTAGCAACACCCCCTTTTGGTCCTTTATTCTGGTTAGACGGGTGGTTTGATCAAGGCCCGCCAACTAAAGTCAATCGGCTGGTCAAATAGGCTAGGGTCAAGAGGTACATTTAGTCGGTAGCGCAAAGGTCCCGCGACTGCCATCATACGAAATAGTGGCTGTGTATTTTTCCTCATTACCCCTGTGGCTGTTGGAGATTTTGGCCCCCAAACAAAGCTTCCCCTTTGGACTCCATGGTGGGGGGGGGGGGTAGGAAATGAAAAATTCAAATTTTTTTATGGTATACAAATTTAAAAAGATCTAGCCTCCCCCTGACGACCTTTGCAATCCCCCACCATTCCCTCGGAATCACGTTTTGTCATTTTGGGAACCTTTCCACTCCAAAGGGCAAAAAGGGGAAAATCGTAAGGTTCCCGGGCTCCCAAACTAGGAAAGAAGGGGAAAAGTCCCCCTCAATCCACAAAGGAAATTTACCTGGAAAATATAAAAAATTTCTATAGAAGTACCTAGTAGTGAAACCATGAAGGTTATCAATCAGGGATCTTGATATTTTCGAATTAACAAAAAATTGTTGAAGTATGTAACATGACCCTTTGCATCACCCCACAGCGAGAGGGTAGCCAATAGTTGAGTTTCGTCACCAGACAGAGTGACCGTCGCGTGCGATATGCGACATTCCGGGGGCAAAAGTTCATTTCTCCTCAAAAAACCCAATCTGTAAGGAATTGTCTTTTCCCGAGACCTGAGGGGGTATTCTGAGAAAAACTGTTAGAAAAATAGAAAATTTTTAATTGTGCGTAAAACGTTTTAAGAAAAAAGTTGAGGGTTTGGAACAGTCTACACCAGCTTTCCTTCTAATTTTTAAATACGTTGGCCTTCCAATCATTAAGTTGGCATGGTACCACCTAAGGTAAAGCCATATGGGGGCCCAAACCCTATGTATGCTTCCACTGCCAGGGTTATGGGCATGGGCCAACTTTTGGGTTTTTAAGGGAAAAAGGGAAAACCCAAGAATGGGAAAGTGTGGTACGACGGTCTAAAGGAGATGAAACTGTCCAGGTCCAAATATGCTTTTTCCCACTGCAAAGAAGCTCATAAAAGCTTCTTCAAAGCAGTGTAAAAAGGTAAAATTTGAAAGAATTTGATAATAAGGACAAAAAAAAGTTAGTTTTCCAGAGGCAACAACTCCCCATGTGCTGTTTGCACAGCCGGAAAACCTTTGCTTGGGTTCGGGCTCATCCTCCTTCCCCCCAACCTTGCCCCCCAATGCTCCCACCACACATCTGCCATTTCTTTAAACCTCACCCCCAATTCTGAAACTCCCTCGGGTGAATTCCACCAAGTAGGAGGGGGGGTCTTTTGGGGAACAGCTCCGCTGCCACCACACCACAGGGGCCTCTGCAAATCCCCCGGAACAAAGGATCAGGTCTGTTTTTTTCCCGTCAAAAGGAACCCTTGGGGAAACTAGTTCCCGGGAAAACAACCCCTAAAAAGACTCTCCCAAGACCTGGAAAGGGACACCCTAAAGGGTGTGGGGAAAACCTTTGACCAGGGGGCCCCAAAAACATTTAAAAAAAAATATTTTAAAAAACGGGATACCCAAACCCAATGGAACTGTCGGGGAAATTTCATGAAAAAAGGGGAAAAACTGCAACTCTGATAGCTTCAGAAACCCCTTTTTGTGTATGCCACAAGAGTTTTATGACCGGGGAAAATCACCGTTTTCCCTGAAGGATTCCAAATTCAAGCCCATTTGGACTTTTGACAATGGACCTCAGGAGGAGTAGCAGAAATGTTACGCAGGATTTTCCTTTTTCCACCCATCCCCCGCAGAAAAACAGCAGGTAAAGGCTGGGAATAGGTTTGACACCCCTTTACACTGTTGCTCTATTCCTTCCTCTACATAACTCAACATAAATGATTGGAAGATCTTTTTGGGCATTGCCACATCCATTTCTACTCTTGGGGTTTTAAATGGTGGGCATCACTTTGTGCAACCCTCGAGAAGGGCCCTTGGAGTCCTTGCCCCAAAGAGAGATGCATTTTTAAATTTGAACAGTGACATCCCCCCACATTTTCCAAATTCAAACTGGGACTTCTCCAATTAGACTGTAATTGTCTCACCGATTCACAGATGATTTCACTTGGCAGGTTATGGGAAAACTTTCATGGAAGCGACCTTTTTCCAAAACTTTTTTGGGGGAGGTAATGGTATTTAGCCAAGGGGTGCAAGATGGCGACTTTAAAAATGCGGCGGAAACTTTTTTTGAGCAAATGCAGTATTGCAGGGTCTGTGAATGATTTCCAGTGTTTCAAAATGCTTTTAATCACTTCACATCACGAATTCACCTTGCAGCAAAGGATCCATTCCCAAAGTAGCGGGGATTACCTCGACCCCGGACCATGGTGGTTGATGATGCCAACAACTGTCAGACAAAAAAAGCTGCTTAAGGAGTTAAAAGACGCCCCAGTGATGTAAACCCTTTATCCATTACAAAAAACCCGAGCCAAGGCCAGGCAAATGCTAAAAGGGGGCCAGACGGGGCGTCAGGGGACAGTATTCTCCTTATTAATCTGGGACCCCCCTTTCAGGGTTGGGACAAGGGGGGAAGATCGCGGAAAAAACACATCACTGTCACCCCCTTTTTGAAATTTATGGATAATCATCACAGACAAAAAAAAATGGTAAAAGTGCTAAATCTATGGCAGAGATTTCCTCCCACTCTTCGGGCGACAGGGAAAGAAACCCCCGTGTCTTCTTTAGTAGACTGAGCAAACTTTCCATTTTTTTTTCGCAAGGGGATGGGCTTGCTTTGCGCTCTGCCCTAGACTGCCCAGGAAGTGACAAAATTCCATACCCAAATGTATCTCCTTCCAGAGATCCCAGAAGTTCTTGTTGGACCTATTCAATACTATATAGGGAGGGTAAGTGCCTCCCCATAGAGAGGTCTGTAATCATTCCGCCCTAAACCCGGGAAGGAGCTTCCACACCAGGAAATTACAGACCAATTCCCCCACCAGCTGCATCTGCGCTGGGGAGGGAAACTTCAGGTTGACATGGGTGCTAGAAAAGGAAAAAAGTGCTGACTCCCAAAACAAAATGGGTTTAGAAGATTGAGATCGACCACAGATGCCTTGTAAGGATGGAAACTGCATACAAATTTCCCTTTGCACAGCGACTCAATGTTACGTCTTTTTTGACCCTGAAAAGGCTTATGTACTACTTGGAAGCATGGCTACCAAAAAGTTGTATGACATTGGTTTAAGAGGGCATCCTACCTTTATACAAAACCCTTGCTAAACAGGGAAATTTTGAGTCCCGGGGGGAAACAGTTTCTCTAAACCTGGAAATCACTGGGAGGGGTCCCTGAAAAGGGGTCCCAAGGTCCCCCTTTGCCATTCTATAAAAGACATTGTAAGGTTGTTCTAAGTTCGCTCATGTAATCTGTATGTGGAACTTTACACTGTACTGTCAGGAGGGAACTTACAGGTGTGCAAGGCCATCAGGCTGCAATAAAACAGGGTTTTACATGACAACAATCATGGGTTTTAAATTTTTTCCCCAAACAAGACCATGGGGTATGCATTTCCACAACGAGGAAAATTCCATCCTTCCCCCTTTTGGACCACCCCTGCAATTTTTCCAAGAAGTGAAATACTGGGTCAAATTTTTGACTCAAAGGGTTAAATGGTGCCCAATCAAAAATTTTAAAGTAAAGGCTACAAAAGCCTTTGTATTTTGCGGGGGCTTTCACATCTATCTTGGGGTGCAGACCCACAAAAGCTTTAAGGGTTTACCCAGCGCTTTTTTATAAGTTGATTATGGGGTATGAAGCTTATTCATCTGCAAAATCCCACCCGTTTTACGGATGTTGACTCGGGGCATAATGAAGCCTCAGAATCTGTACAAGGGCTTTCAGGGCTTCACCTTGGAGTCCCTGTTGCTGAGAGTGGGAACCCCCCCTTTTTATTACACCGAGAATACATAACCTGATTTCTACATTAGACACAAAGGATTCCAGACCCCCCTACATCCAGATTGGTTTTTAAACCCCCCTTCAGGATAGCCAAACCATGGGAGGGGAATGAGGAATCTTTTGGAAGATCTTAATTTAAATCTCTCAAGGTTTTGGCTGTTGGGGAAATTTCCCCAAATTTCCGCCCCTTTGGCTAACAGTCGAGCGGGTTTAGTCGGAATTTGGGAAAGGGGAGAATTTGAAGCAGAAGTCCGGAAAAAATTTTTCAGCACATTTTTTTAAAAACCGGGGATCAATGCAATTTAACAGAGGTTCGAAAACTGAAAAAAGGCGTGGGTTTTGCGCGTGAGCAGAAGGAAAAGCATCGGGGGGTCTTTTCTCTAGCAGCCGATCTTTACTGCAGATTACATGCCATCCTTACGCAGTTAAGTGACTAGAGACTTACAAAACCCATTCTGTTGGATATATTTTGATCTTTGTGCCTGCAAGCAAACAAGAGCTTAAAAATCATCACATCCATAGTGAGGAGGGTTTAAAATTGGGTTGCACTGATGTAACACGTAAAAAGATTTAAAATCTATTTGGGTGCTAGTCAAAGGTTTGGTTCAGTGGGAATGAGCGAGTGATCAGAAAGGGCCAAGGCACTGCCCTCAGCCTTGTGTGCCCCTTTTCCTCTCCCCCCACCGCCGAAACCCACATCAAAGTTGCTTCGTGTAAAGGAGGGAACAAAGGAGGCATTCCTCCAGAAACAAAATGGAGACATTAGAGATGACCTTGGCATTGGGCAAATGCATCCATCCCAACCCAAAATGGAGGTTGTATTAACAAACTAAGAATCGGGCACACAAGCTGACTCATGGGCCCCTATGGCTAAAAATGAAGCACTTTTTGAAGGGTGCCAAAAGCCCTTAAAGTGCATATTTGTGGAAAGATCCAACTTCTCAGATCAAAAAAAAGTATTTTCTCCCCCATTACACTGAAAAATTTTTGGGGAAATTGTGACATAGAGGGCCCCTTTTTGATTTTCCCGGGAGAATAATATTTTTAAAAAGATATAATTTTGCTAATGTTTTTTGCAAAATTTTATCACTAAGAATAATATTTTTGCTTTGATTTTAATCTATTTATTTTTATTTGTAAGATATTTTTGATAGTTTTTAAAGTTTTAAAAATTTTAAAAATTTTTAGTTACAGGGATTCGCCGCAATGACCTTAGCTGTTGACGCGGGAGATAAAATTAAATAATCAATCAATCAAATACTCAAAATCTCAGCCAAAGTTCAGAAAACCCCTTGATCTGAAATATCCGTTTATCCGCTGATCGGACGCAGTCCACGGTAGCCCAAAAAACCAGCCTATGGTCAGTGCCACAGAATCGGCACTCCGGGGGGAAACCCCGCAAATCGCGGCTAGCAAGAAAGTGGTCGATCTCCTTGGCCTGTACCTGTTCCTGTACATGTCCGTGATGTGGGGTTTGAGCACTGGGACCAGGGGCCAAAATCCTCTTTTTTTGGGACCTAGCAAAAATCCCGGAAAAGGAGGCTTTTCCCCTGCTTGGGTCAGCTCCCAGCCATGGGGGGCCCACGACATCTCATAGCCAGGGCGTCACGCCGGATACCGCATTTAAGCGCCAGAACAACTTTGCCC
>NW_023662195.1:5000-16486 GCF_015228065.2 Penaeus monodon | reverse complement strand
GGGGGGTTTTTCCCAAGGGGGGCCTTTTGTTATTTTCATTCCCCCCCCCTGTGTTTTTTTTTTTAATTTTTTTTCCTAAAAAATTTTTTGATTTTTTTTAAACCCTTTTTTCCCGTTTTAAATTTTTGAAAATTTATATGTCATGTTAATGCAAATTTGTAATATGTTAAATTATATTCCTTGGTCTATTATATAGTATTTAGCAATCTTTTACTGTGTATATAGAATACACGTTTCACTCTCCCCTCTGCAACAAAAATAAGTAATACACTTGAGCGTACCGTGAAAAAATTTGAAAAGTTGAATTGGTTCGCATAGTCTTGCCATACAAATAGACCTCAGCAGTCACTGCCCCTCCAGAGATCCCCTGTATTCGCTTTCTTAATTACAGCTTGATGTGCGGCCTTGGCCCTCGGGATAGGGAGCGAGGTGGGGATAACATTTTTTTTAGGCCGGGTTAGCGGTATCATCACTGTTACCCCGGAACGAGTGGGGAAGCTTCGAAGTAGGAAACCGAGAATTTTTCAAGGGGTTTGAAAAAACGAGCAAAGTTTGACAAAGAGAGGGGTAGGAGGGGGCAGCTGACAACAGCGGCCGGCCATGCCCCCCCCCCCCCCACGGGCGAGACGCTTTTATAGAATTGGGGTTTCAAAACGCAGGAAAGGGCGGTCTTTGGGCGTTTTCCCGTTCTCTTTTCAGACCTATCAGATTTCCTTTTCCACCTTTATTCTAATATACATACTATATATATATATATATAAAATATATAATATATATATATATATATATAAATTATATATATATATATTAATATAATAAATATATTTATATATATTATAATATATATATATAATATATAATATAATATGTGTGTGTGTTGGTGTGGTGTGTGTGTTGTGTGTGGTGTGGTGTTGGTTGTGTGTGTGGTGTTTTGTGTGGGTTTTGTGGTGTGGTGTTGGTCTGTTTGTGGTATGTTGAGTATGGTTTTTTTGGTGTGTTAAAGTGTACGCGCGTGCGTGCGTGTGTGTTTTGTGTGTGTTTTTGTATAGTCTGTGTGTATTTTTATTGGTATTTATGTATATTGAGTGTATAGTGTGTGTAATATATATATTATTTTATATATATAATTTTATATATATATATATCTTTTTTTTTTTTATTATTTTTTTTTTTAATATCCAACGCTGAAGGACTAGGCCCCCCCCAATTTAAAAATGCGAGCTTTTTTGGCTGTAATATTGTGTGTAATATATATGTGTGTGTGTGTGTGTGTGTGTGTGTGTGTGTGTGAGATCGCGAGTTTGTGTGTTTTGTGTGTGTGTGTATGTATATATTGTGTGTGGTTTTGTGTGTGTGTGTGTGTGTGGTGTGTGTTGTGTGTGTGTGTGTGTGTGTGTGTGTGTGTATGTATAATATATATATATATATATATATATATATATATAATATATATATAAATACAATATATATGCATAAACAACTAATATCTATATGTGTGTGTGTGTGTGGTGTTCGGTTTTGTGTTCTTGTGAGATTGTGTGTGTGTGTGTGTGTGTGTGTGTGTGTGTGTGTGGTTTGTGTGTGGTGTGTGTGTTATATATATATATATATAAAATATATATATTAATTAATATATATGTGTGTGTGTGGGTGTGTGTATGTGTGTGTTTTGTGTGTGTTGTGGGTGTGTTGTGTGTGTTTTAGTGTGTGTGTATTATATATATATATATATATATATTAATATATATATATATATATATATATATATAATATATATATGCATACACACCATATATATTTATATGTGTGTGTGGGGTGTGTGCGGTGTTTTGTGTGGTGTGTGTGTGTGTGGTGTGTGTGGGTGGTGTGTGTGTGTATGTGTGTGTGTGTGGGGTGGTTTTGTGTTGTGTGCGTGTGTTGTTTGTGTGTCGCAGATATATTTACGTACCCATCTATTATATGAAGTATATAGTGTTATATATATATTATATATATATAATATATATATATATATATTATTTAAATAATAAAATTTTAAAATTATATATATTATATAATATATATAATCTTTATGAATATATATAATACTTTTAATAATATAATATATATAAAATTATATATTATATATATATTATATATATATATATATATAATAGGGATACATATACACAATGCACTACAGTATATATAAAGATATACACAAATATATAAAATTTTAACAACTACATACATACACAATACAGCAAGCATACAACAAATGTTTTATATATATTTATTTTATATTAATATATATATATATATTATATTATATATGTTGTGTGTGTGGGGGTTTTGTGGTGTGTTTTTGTGTGTGTATACATTTATATATGTTATATATTATAATATATATATATATAAATTAATATATATTTTAAAATTTTTTTTTCCAAGTCCCCTGCCTACAAGGACGTTGGCGATCATGGTTTTTCCCCTGATTTTTTTGGCAATTTAGATCGGTGGTTTGCCGTTGCCTTCCGCCCGGTGTTTTTATCGATCCCCATCTATCCCCCGGGTTTTCTGGGACCAGCAGGGACTTGGGCGCTTGCCCCCCCAGCGGTAGGTAGGCAATCTGGTGAATTCCTTCCCCAAGGGAACAACGCCCCGGGCCCGGTGACTCAAAACCCTTGAACTCAGAATTGCCGTCGTGCCCGTCTTTATCCCATGCTCTAACCACTCGGCCACCGCGACCTTATTATATTAAATATATTAAATAATAAAAATTTTATAATATTAAAATATATATATTGTCCAATATACACTAAAAACCACACACAAACACACACACACAAACACACACACCACACAAACATATATTATAATATATATATATATTTATATTATATATATATAAAATATATATATATATATATATAGGGATAGTATATTTATATACATATATATACCCAATTTTACACTATATACATTTTTTATTTTCTATCTATCATCTATCTATCTATCTTTTTGCATATATATAAAATATTTTTATGTATATGTATAGTGTATTATATAAAAAATATATATATGTATTATATAAAAATATATATAATATATATATATATATTAAAATAATAAAATTATATATTAATATATCACACACACAAATATATATCTTTATTCATAGTAGTATGGATACATATAAAGCACATACACAAAAATATAAAATGTATATATATATATATATAATATATAATTTTAAAATATATATATATATATTATATATATATAATATATATATATATATATATATATGTCTTTATAGATAGATAGATAGATAGTAAATATACAATTATACATTGTATAGATACACAATACATATATATATATATATTTATATAAAATATTTTTAAAATTATTATATATATATATAAATATATATATATATATATAAATATATATATATTATATATAATATAATACGAAAATTTACAATAAAATATAATACATATATATACGATATATATATACATAATATATATATATAATATATTATAATATATATTATATATATGAAATATATATATATATAAAATATATATATAATATATATAATGTAAATATATATTAATATATATATATTATATATATATATATATATATAATATATATATATATAATATATTTGCCCTGGGTAAGACAGAAAAACTGCCCCGGGGGTTTCCCTTTGAACAAGGAAGCCCCCATTAGCTCACTATCCCAGGGTTGCGGTAAAAAACGTGGCGAGGGAGTGGATATTGGTAAAAAAACCCCTTCAGTTCTACTGATTACTGGTTTCCTAAATAATAGTCGGCTATTTACGGTAACTTTTTTTTAAAGCGGCAGAGAATTTCCTCCTAGTTATTTGGGAGACCGATTTGAGGGGACCCTGGGGGTTCCACTCAACTTTTATTTTCCCCTGACAAACCTCTACCCCAATGTTTAAATACGAAATGATAATTATACCACATCGCCCGTCGCGGGGTTAAAAAGGGGGGGTTTATCTGGGCAACCAGGTGAAAATTTAAAATATGTTTGGGAAAGACAAGAGATAAAGAAAACAGCCCAAATTTAAAGAAACACTTTAAAAATGGGAACGGGGAAAAACGTAAAAAAAATGAAGGAGGTAAATTACATACTGTCTGTAACGAAATGGATAGATACAACATTAAATACTAGGAATCGTGGGGGACCAATTTTGGAAAAGTAAGGGAAGTTTCAAAACAAAAGAAAACAAGACAGTTCTTTTTCTGGAAAAGAAAAAGGGAAATATAGTCACGGATTGCTATGTTTCTCACGAAAAAACTGCAAATGTACAATTTGGGTAACCCCAATAAATGATCGCATTTTAAAAGTCAGAATAAAAGAAAAAACCTCAAAACTTTAGTAATATACAATGCTACGCACCAACCAACATGCAAGGATGAAGAAAGGGAAAAAAATTTTTTAACTCTCTCCAAGATACTTTAGACACAACCCCTAACGAGATGAAAAAGTAAAGGGGAAACCTCAACGCCAAAGTGGGAAAAAAAATATCTAAAAAAGGACACCTGTGGAAAATCGGCCTTGGAAAATTAAATGAAAAGGTAAAGATTTTTTTGAATTCTGTAGACAAATAACTGTTACCCAATACATTTTTCCAACACCACAAAAATTTGAAAAATCAATGTGAAGATGATAAAACACCAAATGATTGTGGGAAGAAGGAAAAGAACTTTTGCGAGCATGTTTTATAAAAACATCCCCAAAAAAAAAGAAAATTCCCCCCTGGATATCTAAAAAAAAAACACTAATAAAAATTAAAAACAAGACGATGCCAAAAATCAAAGGGTATCAATAATCCAGTTGAAAAAGTAATTTTACAAAAAACGAAAAAAAAAAAAATAAAAGTTTATTGCGACAAATAAGGGAAAAAAATTTTTAAATGAACTTTGTCAGAAAATTTGAAAACTGTTCTAAAAATAAGACAACTAAAGAACTCTCCAAGGAGTACGAAATATCACACAAAATTTTAAACCTACAAGGGGACATACCAAACTGAAGATGGACTTGTTTTATGTGAGGGGAAAAGAATCAAAGATAGAGGGAAATAAATATTGTTCCAACCTATACAAAAAGAATAAAGATCTAACAAAAAAATTAAATTTGACTAATGACAACAAAGATGAACCACCGCCCTGGACGAAGTTATAAAACCCATTAAAAAAGAAAGAAAAAACAAGAGCCGGGAATAGAGAAAAACAGCAAAAATAATTAAGAAGCTGGCAAAGTGTTGAAATTCTTCTACAAACTCTGTCAAAAAATAGGGAAAAAAGGAGAGGGCCAGAAGACGGGAAAAATAAACTTTACCCCCCATACCAAAAAAAAGGTGATGCATCCAATGAACAAAAACAGGACAATTGCTTTAATAATCACAGCAGCAAAATTTTTTTTAAAATTTTTGCTGAAAGAATGAAGTAAAAGTTAAGAGGGGGAAACGCAGACAACAAGCTTTTTTCCCCCTGGAAAAGGTACCCAGAACCAGTTTTTAAATTTTTAAAATTTATGGGAAAAAAAAGAGAACATCAGAGAATACCCTCGGGAAAACATGAACGTATAAAGTTTCCAAAACCATCATCCAACTAATAAAACCCATGTATGACCAACAACAAGCAGCTGTAAGAACCATTTATGGGTTAAAACAGAATGGTTCGAAGTCAAACAAGGAGTGCAAAGGGGTTGCATTCTGTCTCCACCCCTCTTTAACATATTTTCTGAAACAATATGAGAGAGCTCTGGGAAATTTTGAAGGAACTGTAGATTTTGGGAGTATAAAAAAATATCAAATCTAAGGGACGCCCATGATATAGTTTTTATTGCCAGCAGTATCATTGAACTACAAAAAAAACTAGATAAAATTAGAGAAGCAAACGAAAAGGTGGCTTGTTTCTTAATCCAAGAAAACTAAGATCTGAAGATTCAAAGTAACGGGAATGAACAATGATGGACATTTACAATCAATGGAATGATTATGGAAAATGTAAAGAGTTCACTTATCTGGAGCTGTTTTTAAATAATACATATGATGATTACGGAGATAAAAAAAAGAATTGCCTGCCAAAAAAAGCCCCCAATTGCTCTCAGTAACATCTGGAAAAACCCAAGCATTTCCTTACAGCCAAGTGAGGTATTTAACTCATTAGTTTTCCCAATTGATCATATGGTTCTGAGTGTGGGTGCTGAAATAGATGAAAGAAAAAGGTCAATAGTTTGAAATGTGGGTTACAGAGATTTTGGTATTAGCTGGACAGAGAAGAAGACGAATGAGAAGTGCCAGAAAAAAAAATTTTAAAGACCCGTGTTGGACTCTTGAACAAGAGGGAAAATTTAAAAATTTTTTGGTCATGTGATGAGAAGTAAAAAAAATTTAGAAAACTTGCTGACAGGATGGTATAGGGGAAAAAGAGGAAGAGGGAAACCCAAAACAAACGAGCGACAACATCAAAGATTTGGGGCTGTCGATGGTACAAGTGGAAAGAAAAGTAAAATCGAGTTTTTGTGGCGAGGATGGTGGAGAGGCCACGGGGCTTAAAATGAGCATCCCTTATGAGTATATTATATAAAATTATTTTAATATATATATATAATATATATATATATCCCTCTATCATCTATCTACATCTTTTTATCAAATCTATTATATATATATATATTATATATATATATATATATATTATATTATATATATATATATTATTGTGGGGGCCCCGGTGGCCCAAGGTTTGAGGTCGGATCAAGACGTCACGACGGCAATCTGAGTTCGAGGGTTCGATCACCCGGGCCCGGGGCATTTTTTCCCCTTGGGCAAGGAACTTCACCCCGATTGCCTGCCCAGCCACGGGTGGCCAAGCCAGCTCAAGTCAGGCCCGGGGAAATAGAGATGGTGACTCGATAAAAAAACCGGGCGGAAGGCAATGGCAAAACCCCCGCTCTAAAAAATTTCTAAGAAAAAATCATGGAAACCCATGAAACGTCAAGGCCGCGGTGGGCCCAATGGTTAGAGCGTCGGACTCAAAAGTTCACGACGGCAATTGAATTTGAGGGTTGAGTCACCCACCCCCGCGTTTTCCCTTTGGGGAAGGAACTTACCTTTATTGCCTACCTGCCACTGGGTGGCCCAAGCCAGCCCAAGCAAGTGTGGTCCCCAACCCCGGGTAAATAGGGAAAAAGATACCTAAAAGGTACCCCCGGCACTCTCCGTGGAAAGGAACGGGGGACCCCTACCCCCGTACTCACTCAAGTGCATAAACAGAAAAATACAATTTAAATACATGCTTTACCCGGCGGCCCCAGACATGAGCCAACCCTTTAAAAAAAGAAGATAATAATATATATATATATATATATTATATATATATATAAATTAATATATATATTTATATATATATAAATATATATATTAAAATTATATATATATAATATATATATATATATATATATATATATTATATATATTAATGTATACTACATAATTATATATAAGAGTAAGAATAATTATATTATTATTTTATTATATAATATTATATAATTAATATATATATATGTGGTGTGTGTGTGTGGTGTGTGTGTGTGTGGTGGTACGTGTGTGTGTGTGTGTCTGTGTGTTGTGTGTGGTGTCTGTGTGTGTGTGTTTTTTTTTTTTTTTTTTTTTTTTTTTTTTTTTTTTTTTTTTTTTTTTTTTTTTTTTTTGTGGGGGTATCTATATCTATTATCTAATCTTTATCTATCTATATATCATAATATAATATATATTATATTTATATATATTATATATATTATAAGAATAGAATAATATATATTATATATGTCTTTTTATATATATATAATATAATATATATATAATAAATATATATATATATTTATATATATATATATATATATATATATATATATAATATTAAAATTTATATATATATATATAAATATATATATAAGAAAGACTTATATATATATATATATGTCTATTCTTATTATAATATATATATATATATAATATAATATATAATATAGATATATGATAGATAGAAGTTTAGATAGAAGATATAGATACACACACAAACAAAACACACACACACAGACAAACACACAAAACACAGACACACACACACACACACGTACACCACAACACACAACACACACACACACACAACACATATATAATATATTATATATATAATATATATAAAATTATTATATATATGAATGTATGTCTATACTCTTAATTAATGTATGTATGTATACATATATTATATATATATATATATTATAATATATATATAATATATATATATATATAATTATAAAATTTTTTAATATATAAAAATATATATATAAAATTTTATATTATATAAAATTATATATTATATTATATATTTAAAAATTTTTTTTAATCTTCTTTTTTTAAACGGTGGTCATGTCTGACCCGCCGTGGTCACGATGATATTTAATTGTAGTTTTTATGTTGGATGCACTTGGAGTGAGTACGTGGTAGGGTCCCCGTTCCTTTCCACGGAGAGTGCCGGTGGTCCTTTTGGGTAATCATTCCTCTATTTATCCGGGTTTTGGGGACCAGCACTTGATTTGGGCGGGGTTGGCCACCCAGTGGCTAGGTAGGCAATAAAGGTGAAGTTCCTTCCCAAGGGAACAACGGGCGGTCGGTGACTCGAACCCTGAATTCAGATTGCCGTCGTGACATCTTGAGCCCGACGCCAACCTTTGGGCCCCACCCGGCCTTGACGATCATGGGTTCCCATATTTTTTTTAGAATTTTGGGCGGGGGTTTCCCAAATTGCTTCCCCCCCCCGGGTTTTTTTTTTTCGAGTCACCATCTCTTTTCCCCGGCACGACTTGAGCGGGTTTGGCCACCCAGGGCTAGGCAGGCAATCGAGGTGAAGTTCCTTGCCCAAGGGAAAAAAGCGCCGGCCGGTGACTCAAAAACCCTCGAACTCAGATTGCCGTCGTGACAGTTTTGAGTCCGAGCTCTAACCATTCGGCCCCCGCGGCCCCAATAATATAATATATAAATATATATATATATATAAATATATTATATTTATTATAGATAGATAGATAGATAGAAAGATAGATAGATAGATAGATAGATGGAATTATTATATATATATATATATATTATATATTATATATATATATCATCAAAACGGTATGCCATGTTTAAGCAGCCGTGGACCTCTCCACCATCCTTCGCCAAAAACTCGATCTTAGTTTTTTTCACTTGTCCCATGCACCCCGCAAATATTTTTGATGTTCGCTCAGTCTGTCTTGGTTGCCTCTCCTCGTTTCCATCACCATCCCTTCGCAAGTCTTTCCAATATTTTTACTTCTAAATCAATGCCCAATAAATTTTAATTTCCTCTTGTTCAAGATGCCCCAACAGTGGTTTTTACAATTTTTTTTTCCCGGCATTTTCATCATTCGTCTTCTTCCTGTCCAGTAAACCAGTCCCGTCTGAACACCACATTTCAAAACTATTGACCTTTTTTTGTCTATCTACTTCGCACCCAACACCAGAACCATATGATGCAATTGGGAAAACTAATGATTTAAATAACCTCAGCTTGGCTGTAAGGTAATGCTTGGGTCTTTCCAGAGTTACGAGAGCAATTGGGGCTTTTTTGGGCAATGGCAATTTTTTTTTTATCTCCGGTGAATCATCATATGTATTATTTTAAAACAGCTCCAAGAAAGTGAACTCTTTCACTTTTTCCATAATCATTCCATTGATTGAAATGTCCATCATTTTCATTGCCGGTTATTTTAAATCTTCATATTTTAGTTTTCTTGGCATAAGAAACAAGCCACCCTTTTGCTTCTTCTTAACTTTATCTATATTTGTGTAGTCAATGATATGCTGGAAATAAAAAACTATATCATCGGGTACCTTGTTTTGATATTTTGTATACTCCAACATCTACATTCCTTAAAAAATTCTCTAGGCATCTCTCATATTTTTTCAGAAATATATGTTAAAGGGGGTGTGGAGACGAATGAACCCCTGTCGCATCCTTTTTTGACTTCGAACCTTTCTGTTAACCCATAAGTGTTTTTTACAGGCTTTTTGTTGGTCATACATGGCTTTTATTAGTTGGATGTGTTTGGAAACTTTATACGTTATGTTTTTCCCGAGGTATTCTTGATGTTTTCTGTTTTTTCCCTTCAATTTTAAATTAGAATCTGGTTTTTGGTACCCTTTTCAGGGCGGGAAAAACCCGCTTGTTTCTGCGATTTCCCCTCTTAACTTCAAATTTATTCTTTCGCAATAATTTTTAACAAAATTTTTCTGCTGGACTTTTTAATGCAATTTTCCTGTTATTGTTTCATTGGAGTGCATCACCTTTTTTTGGTATGGGAGAAAAATTGATTTTACCCAGTTTCTGGCCATCTCCTTTTTTTTCCCTATTTTTTTACAGAGTTTTTAGAAGAAGTATTCAACACTTTCGCCAGCATTTTAATTTGTTTGCGTTATTTCATCTATTCCCGGGTCTTGTTATTCTTTACTTCTTTAAAAGGCTTTTTTAACTTTGTCTAGCAGTGGCGGTGGTTTATCTTGTTGTCATTGAGTCAATTAATGTTTTTGTTTGATCTTTTTTTTTTGTATAGGTTGGGAAAATATTGATTCCATCTATTTTGATTCTTTTTCCTCACATAAAACAAGTCCATCTTCGTTTGGTGTGTCCATTGAGGTTTAAATTTTCGTGTGATATTTTACTCCTTGGTAAGTTCTTTTGTTTCTTATTTAAGAAACGTTTTTAATTCCGACAATGTCATTAAATATTTTTCCCTTTTCTTGTCGCAATAATCTTTTATTTTTTTTATTTTGTTTTTTGTAAATTACTTTTTAACTGATTATTGATACCCTTTTATTTTTGGATCGTCTTGTTTTTAAATTTCACTTAGTGTTTTTTTTAGATATCCCGGGGGAAATTTTTCTTTTCTTTTGGGGATAGTTTTTTAAGCAGTGCTCAGCAAGAGTTCTTTTCCTTCTTCCACAACTCATTTGGTGTTTATCTTTACATGATTTTTTCAAATTTTTTGTTTGGGGTTTGGGAAAAATGTATTGGCTATAAATGATTATTTGTCTAAGAATTCAATAAAATCTTTTCCTCTTTCATTTATTCTCCAAAGGGCCCAATTTTTCCCCGGTGTCATTTTTTTTGATAATTTTTTTCCCACTTGGCTTGAGGTCTCCCCTGATTACTTTTTCACTCTGTTAGGGATTGGTCTAAAGTATTTTGGGGGAGTTATAAAATTTTCCATTTCTTCACACTTGCAAGTTTGGTTTTTGCGTAGCTTGTATATTACTAATGTATGAGGTTTTGCTTGTATTTGACTTTTTAAAAAGCGTATTTATGGGCTGTCCCAATTAGTACATTTGCAGTTTTTTTTGTGGAATATAGCAACCCGTGACTATAATTCCT
>NW_023662194.1:52500-56262 GCF_015228065.2 Penaeus monodon | reverse complement strand
TGGTTTTGGCATAATAGTGGTTATAACGCTAAAATGTTTTTAATGAAGATAAAAAACGTGAGGGAACGCATGAACGATGTTTTGGGGTTTAAGCCGAGCGCGGGTCGCGTGGGCTAGCCACCCTGAGGGCGAAGGTTGGACTGCCCTTTATCCGCGGGGCGGGCCGAACTGAGTAAAATTGGTCACCCTCAGCCACAAGCAATGAGGTCCCCGAAAACGGGGGGTGGAAGTAAGTGCAGGGCACTGCGGGAAAACACACACATAGACAAAGTATGGATCTACGTACAATAACATTAACCCTTAAATAAAAACCCCTCCCTGACCAGGACTCAAACCAGGTCACTCAGGTATAAAACCGGAGGCCGTGAAAACCAACCATCCGGTTTCATCCCTGGAGGACCTGGGTTCGAGTCCGGTCGGGGAGGGTTGTTTTTTATCGATATAAATGCGAATGAAACCCTTATATAAAACAGGGGAACACTAAACATACAGCTTGTATTTTACATAAATAACGCTACATAAAAAATGTACATACACAAACTACCCTGTACACACACCAACCACCACACACACACCACCACACACACACACACACACCCAACACAAAACACACACAACAACACACACACACCATTTCAGACATGTATGTGTGATTCATAAAATACGTGCATGCGTACATGAGCACGCCTTGGGGCATCGAAAAGATGAAAAAGGTTTCGGGAGTAAAACCCAAAGGAAAAATCCTGACCCCGGCGTTCCTAAAGCAGTTCCCTGAGCTTGCGCTCGTTTGGCAACTTGCCATGCCCTGATGCCAAACCGTTGGGTCAAGCCGTTACTTGGACCATCAGCGCGGGAGAGAGGGGGCATGCTGCATGGGAAAAACTTTCTCTTCACTTCGTTTTTTTACAGGCATTTACTTACCTTTCGGGGGTGGGAGAGACAATAATGCCATAGTAGACATTTATGATGGTGGCTTACATGTGTACACAACAACCAAAAACACACACACCAAAACCAAAACACACCACACCCCACACACACCACCACACACACACACACACACACAACATTATATATAATTATATATATATAATATATATAATATAATATATATATAAAATGTGTGTGTGTGGTGTGTGGTTTGTGGTATAAGGCCACCATCAGTCTGATATGGATTGATGATGTGATGAGATGATGAGAATGAATGATGATGATATGATGATGATGAGGGTGATGATGATGATGTGATGATGTGATGATGATGATGATGATGAGATGATGATGATGGATGATGATGATATGAGATGAGATGATGAGGGTGGTGATGATGAATAATTAAAAATTTCATGCACTCCTTTTTTACATTTATTATCATTATTTTTATATTAAAACATTATTTATTATTTTATTGTTTTATATAATTATATATATATATATAATATATTATATTAATATGTGGTGTGTGTGGGTGTGTGTATAAGGCCACCAATCTGATGATGATGATATGATGATGATGATGATGATGATGATGTGATGAGATGATGTGAGATGATAGATATGATGATTGTGATGTGATGAGATGATGATGATGATGGATGATGATGATGAGAGGGAGAGGGGGGTGATGGTGTGATAAATAATTATAAAATTTATTGTATCCGTTACTAAATTATTCATTATTGTTATCATTACACTTACTTTTATTTTTTAGTTTATATATAATAAATATATAATTATAATATATATATAATTGTTTTGGTGTGTGTGTGTGTGTGGGGTTTTAAGGCCCACCATCATTGATGATTGATGATGATGATGATGTGATGTGATGATGATGAGAGATGAGATGATGATGAGAGATGATGTGAGGGAATGATATGATGATGATGATGAGATATGATGATGATGATGATGATGATGAGATATGAGATGAGATTGATGATGATGATATGGTGATGGTGATGATGAATAATTTAATTTATTGCTATCCTTTACATAATTTTTTATATTATGTTATCATTCCAAAATTACTATTATTATTTAGTTTTAATGTAATTGTCAATAGCATAACATCAATATTATTAAAATTTTATTTATTTTTTCAAAAAAAAAACAGCTCATTTGCTGTATACAGGCTGGGGGGTTGAAGGCACAAAAACCCCTAAAATAAAAAAAAATCCCCAAAAATAGAAAAAAAAAAGCATGAAAACCCTTAAGTTGATTGTTTTACCTGTCCCTTTAAAAAGATATCAATGGTTAATGATTAAAGTAAAAAAATGTGTTTGACATCTAAGAAACTGATGTCAAGGTTTTTTAAATCATGTTTGAGTTATTTTGTGTTAACCAATGGTTTTTTTTTTTAATTTTGGTAAATTGAACTAATGTATGGAGTATAATTTTTGAAATTAGGGCACTAAATTATGTAATTGAATTAATTATGTTTTATGTAAATGTAAATTTAAAGCAGATATAAAAAACTATGAAGCCTCTAATACAGTACCGTATTTTTTCCTCTATGTTTTGAGACTTATTTTTATTTTGCAATGATTGATGCAATCTAATGCAATGTGAGTATTTGGATAACTGTTATAGATTGCGTACATGCAAATGCATCTAAACTTAATTTTCCCTGACTACTTTCACTATATTTATATAGGTCTGTAAATAATAGTTATAAATTTTTTTGGGCCTTTTAAATGTTAGCTTTACAGTGAATTTTGAACACAAGGATGTTTGTGTGGGGTTTGGGGAAAGTGCTTAGAGGAATGTATATTATGTCTCCCGTCCTTTTCTCATGATTCATGTAAAATTTTGGGTTTTACAAATTTTGATTACACTTTTTTTGAATTTTGAATTTATTCTGCACTTTGCACTTTCCAAAAGCTGAATAACAAAACAATAGTAATACAAAAAAAAAAAGTTAGTTTATAAAAATAATAAAATGGTAAGAAAATAATATCTGGCATTAAAGGATTTGAAATCTCAGATTTTTTTCCAGGTAATTGGAGTCACCTGCTAAAAGTAAGAAAGAAAGAAGTCACTCATTCAATGCTCTACCTTTCATCTCTCAAACTCTATCTATCTAATTTCAACAAAAGATATTGCAAGCTCTCTGTATCATCAGCTTTGGAGGCATCTAAAGACTATTCTCTCTGTTAATGATTTTGCACTTTATCAGATCTACACTATTGGCCAATTTTTAAAAAGTGTGTGGCCCCACCCAAAAAAATTCATATTTGATTTGTACATGCATTTATACAAAAATAAATGCTTATCTGTCTATCTATCTGTCAGATATCTCTCTGGTAGACATGCAAATCTAGAATGATAGTTATGCATTTATTTCTATGTACACATTTATATTCATTTATTGGGTTGGGCCTCACAGAATGTGTTTTTCTTTCTCATACTATTGATATCGATACTGTTATTATTCTTATTGATATTATGATTATTAAATTGTTATTAAAATCTTGGTAACATTAAAGACAATGAAATAATACAAAAGAAACTTTCCAAAATAAAGGAAAAGGGTAAACAGGTGAGATAGGTAGGACTAATAACTGACTCCTTGGTGACTAAGCACTTGTACAGCCATCTATGTGTGAATACAATTAATGACCTTATATTTACAGTGGGCATGGCAGTATTCTTGCCATCTGTGCCGACTGGGCTAACAAACTGGTTGTATAACAGACATGACATAGGGCCAGAAAAATACAAAAATTCCAGAAAAATACAAAAATCCCAACAGTCTACAAC
>NW_023662194.1:40000-45000 GCF_015228065.2 Penaeus monodon | reverse complement strand
GAGAGAGTGAGAAAGTGTGAGTGTGAGTGTGAGTGTGAGTGTGAGTGTGAGTGTGAGTGTGAGTGTGAGTGTGAGTGTGTGTGTGTGTGTGTGTGTGCATACATGGATACACACATTCCCACACAAACAAGAAGTGTATATGCAATTTAAATTTGATGCCACTTTTATATAAATGAAAATATTGATATTAAATTTCCATTCTTTTTGACTTCAGGATTCCAATGAATAACTTTTGCATGAATAAATGGAGGTAATTAGTGAGTTCATGGATAAGGTGCAAATTTTTCAAAACAGCTTCAACACAATGATTTGTACGGTCAGATATGCTATCCCACAGACTACATTGAATGACTTGGTAGCAACATCTGATGACTTGAGAAATGGCTTAAACAAGATCACTGGGAAATTCATCTAAGTCAGTCTGTCATAGCTGCAAATTTTGAACTCAACCAGAGCATTAGCCTTTCCAAAATCATCCAAGATCTTTGGAGGAAACTGCCTTATATCGCAATAGTAGCCATATGTCCTGGAAGGTTTAACTTATCACAATAGAATACCAGTACACATATTCTGGCAGTGTTCATAAATTGTGTATTAAAAGACAAATGAAATCTATAAATATGAAATAGTTCTGATAAACTTTATACCAATATGTTCTATCTTTGTTATGAGTTTAAGAATAGAATTTCTGCAATAAATATGACTTATGGATATAAATTTTGCTAGATTTAATTCAAAATGACTGAGGGACAGAGATGCTCATCAATATAAGTTTGCTCACCTTCAAACATTTGAAAGAAATCTGCTGCCTCTGTCTTAGCTTTGAATATAAAAAATATCTTTATGCACCTCCTTGAGAAATCTGTGATCTCTAAGCTAATGAAGTAGAGCCTCACATTACTGTGCTGGTAATATAAAATGTAAACTCAAGTCCTTTATAATCACATGCAATTTTGACTTACTAATCAATGCACAGCACACCTCATGTTTCAAGCCAAAATTTGTAAGCCAACAAAATGTTTATTACTGACATATAGTTCAACCTTCTTTTGTGTTTTTTTCCACCAAAGTAATGTTAACACACTCTTAGTTCCAAACAATCATACTTAACAAATAACTTAGCATATGTGTATGAGGTGCACCAAAATGTTGAAGATATAAAATGCCATCTCCACTTCTCTCTCCTTCCACTCTGAACCTATATAAAAAAATGTTTTCTTCTAAGCAAATGGAAGGCAAGCCAGTGTGTGTGGGTAAGAGTCTGAATGTGGTTGTAAATGTCTGTCTAGACTTTTTCTGATTAACTTATTTTACCACTTACCAAATTTCTTTTTGACAATTTCCATATTTATGTTTGCACATAATAATCTTATCTGTACAGTTTTGTCTGTATGTATCTACTTGTGGCAAAGGGTCTAATACAGCACTAAATGTAGAACCATTCCAGCTACTGCAGTCCTGCCCTCAAGATGTGCTCTTTGGGATACTTTTGGAGGCAATCCATTCACTGATTTCCTTCTTCAAAGCTTCCGCTGGAAAAGGAGAAATCGTGTAAGAAATAGTTACTCAGAATACCAAGAACAAACACCTGTCAAGAAAATAACAAACAGAAAGAAAAGAACAAAGCAACAAAAAGAATCATACTATCAATATATTCAAATTCCACAGAGGAATACTACACACCTGGCTTCAGCTGCTCTTCTGAAAGAGGTTGGCGTGTGAATGGATCTGTCGGATCATTCAGCAGATGACGCACAATTGTTGGTCTATCCATGACTACTCCCGAGGGAAGTTCAACTGGATCTTCCATCAGTGTCTGCATCAGTGGATCTGGAAAAGAAATAGACATAGGAAATAAATATCTACAAATTTATATATATTCAGTAAATACATGTGCACCTAAAGGTAAAGAAATACACATATCAACCCATTCGATCCAAATGACATGACTGTCATGCCATGAGAATATTTGGCTGAGGGCCTAGTGATGTGAATGTGACATTATAAAAAGTCTGACTGAAGGTTGGGGTGGCGGGAATAACTAGCCATGAGTGTGCAAAGTGCTAGGGAGGAAGATTACTCTATGAGCATTTAGGGAGGGGCTGTTGCATAATTTCCACTAGTAAAAAAGGGGTAGAATGTGAGCCATGGCTGGAAAAGTACTAGCTCCAGGTAGGATACTATTTCCATGCTCTGAATGTCATTTCTGCCCATAGTGAATGGTGGTGCTGGATGTGCTACAGAAAACTTATTAATACAATATATTTAAAAATTACACAAATAACATAATGTTACTTAGTGTCATTGTTATTTCACAGAGGAGTTGACTACCTAGAGACATAATATGGTATCTGCTCAAGGAAAACCATCTATTACCACCTTGATACGGCATATCAAATGACAAATATACACCTTGGAAAATGAAAAAATGAAAAACAATGAAGTAGAAAGAGATAACAACATAGCAAAAGGGAGTATTTGTTTGGGCCAGGCCTACAAGCTGCACACCTGGGAGAGTTGCTACTCAAATAAGCTAATGCTTGATTTTGGATATCTAAACCTTTGTCCAAGAAAATAAAGCATTTAAATATGGATATAACTTTCAATAATGTATACATTCCAGCTCTCACACTTAATTTTAAAAGATTCTCAATAGAACTACAGAAACTCACCCATGAAATGATCAGGAGCATCACTGTAATCCTCCTCCTTTTTCTGATTGGCCTGCTGGACATTGAAGGCTTTGTTTCCTATGCTCCGGAATTGAGCAATTTCTGACTGACATTTAATCACTGCTCGCTCCAACTTGGATGCTGCCGTTTCAAACAGCTCTCTCTTGAAAGATCTCTGACAGGTGAAAAAAAAAAATCAGATTATAAGCAATGCCTGTTGAAATATTAGGTATTGAAGTCTGTCGTATTACTGACAGCTGTCTCTTGAAGATTATTTTAATTATTTTCTTCATGTATATCCTATTCCTAAATTCCTTTCTTTTCCCTCAATGTAAACTTTACTTGCATAATACTTTCTTATTAATTTCTATTAGTCTACATCTAACAAAGCGAGAATTCTCTCTACTCTTCCAATAACTCTCAAACTCTCTCAGACCACCTTAACCTCTTTTATTTTCTTATTACTTTCACCTTTTCACTGGTTTCATCTACCTCTGAATCCAGACTAAAGTTGGGGATTGTAGGATCTCAAACTGAATACTTATGTGACTTGTTTATAAAACATTAATTTTTGCTCTGACATAACTAAAACACTGAAGGGTCTAAACATTTTTTCTTTGGGCCATGTAAAGTCCTGATTTACGACTTTTACAGGAACTTGTATGAAACAACAACCCTTTTGTGCTATTTTTTCATCCCATATTCCCAAAATATATTATTCACCATAGTAAAAAGCCCTCATATAGAAGGGGTTAAAACTGATTAGACTGAGACAACAGACCCATAGCATGCGTGTCCCTGGTGAGATGTTTATTCTAAATGTGGTATGACAGACAGACCTTTTGCCTAAAAACACAGCTGGATCAGCTAAAATTTTATACATCTGTAAAGGATAAATATAAAGATATTTTCCCCTTTTCATATTCTGATACATAATTCTACTCTTTTTTTCTTTTTTTTATTCAATTAATACCTAACCTAATGCCCCAGGGGCTGTTTCTTATTCAATTAAACCTTAACCTAATGCCCCCATGGACTGCAAGTGTGTACATTTGGGGGAATTTTTTAGTACACTTGCTGGTCCACCTTTTTTTACACCCTGGCAACTACTTCAAGAAAATATAATGTAAATAGTATTTTTGAGAATGGGGTGAAAACCCAAGGTTGTCATAATAAAGAGCATGAATGGTAGAATAGATATAATAAGTGTATCAATATATATTTTTACAACAAGTAAGACATATGATCTTCTGTGTTCTTCAAATAAATCTTTGCAAAAAAATGTTTGTGTTAACTCACTGTCCCCTGGGAAAATGTGTCCTTTCCTTGAGTTTGTGGGATGTTTTTTTTTTTTTTTTTTTTTTAACTATTAATATGGATGCTTATTCTTATTATTGACACTTATTATTATAATGTTCATGACATTATTAACAGAGTTTAAAGGGGGGCAATTCACCCGGGCCCGGCGCGTTTTTCCCTTGGGCAAGGGAAATTCACCTCGATTGCCTACCTAGCCACTGGGGGGCCCAAGCCGGCCCCAAATCAGTGACGGTCCCAGAAAATGGGTAAATAGAGATGGTGACTCGTAAAAACACCGGCGGAAGACAACGGCAAACCACCGCTCTTAAATTGCCAAGAAAATCATGGAATCCAAGATCGCCAATGTCCTTGTAGGACGGGCACTTAACCCTTTGCGACGGGTGGCAAAGTACGCACATGCCCTGGCATAGCGGGACCATCTGCCGGGGGCATGTATGTATATGCCATGGTGTATGTATGAACATGCCCTAAGTTTTTTTTTTTGTTACAATACGGCAAAAATTATTTTTCTGCCCCTGAAAGTATGATTAATCGTTTTTAACACTCTCATTTTTACTATGAAAAAAGAAAAAAAAATCCATGATGCCACACACTGCATATTTTATTCGACTATAGACTGAATAATGATCAACTATGGAATTATATAACAACAAAAATACCCTTCAGTCTCAATTTATCAGCGAAATATGGCAAGTAGAGACTTAGAAATTAATGAAAACTGATAATACAACATATCCATGTAGTATTACGAAGAAACGGCATGGGATGTTGGTATTTGCATGAGTGGTCGCGCATGCTAGGGTGACGATTATAAGCCCCTGGCAGCGAGGCCAGGGCCACTATGAATACTACCTGTGGGAAAGGGTTTAAAAAAAAAAAAGAAAAAAAAAAAAAAAAAAAAAAAAAAATCTTTAAAATCAAGGAAAAGGGTAAATAGTAAGACTGGTAGTACTTGTAACTGGCTCAATGGTGTGTACTTGTGGAGCCATCTATATGTAAAAACAATAA